>NW_026587032.1:3927311-3957216 GCF_907164565.1 Psammomys obesus | reverse complement strand
CTTGTAAAATAGTGTTGACAGCATTATGCTAGGGCTTTATTCTTTCAATACAAAACTGAGGAAAGATGAAGAATTGCTGAGGCAGTCACAATAGAAGATATATCACCTTCGCCTGTTGTCTGCTCAGATCTGAAGCTATTTAGAAAAAAGGAACTGGTGGCAAGGAAATTTTCATTTGCTTTGGGTAAAGAACAATGTGACATTTCTGACAATGTACTGTAAAATATGCCACATTTTTTAAACAAAGTGAGACATAATAAAAATGCACTATAAGTTTCCATGGGAGAGCTAAGACAGGAAAGGAGCCCATAGCTCCATAACATTTTATCAACCTTGTGTACAAATATAAATCCAGTAATGACAGGTATAATTAAATAATTGCCCCCATGACTTCTTCTCCTACTGGGCCACACGTGTTCCATAAGGTGTCAAAGGGCGTCTGTTTATGGCTGGGAACCTAGATGTGAGAGATCAGGTGTCCAAGTATTTTCTCAATGAACAGAATGATCACTCACACTCTGCTACATAGATAAAACTCCATGCCAGGGGTAATAGTGCACATCTGTAACCCCAGCCCTTGGGAGGTCAAAGGAGACAAATTAAGAGTTCAAAGCCAGCCTAGAATACAGAGTGAAACCCTGTCAAAAAAAAAAAATCAAAAAAAATGATGAACTATAAAAGCATTATGAAGTACATTTTATTACAGGAGCAATAGACTATGGGTTTGATGTGAGTAGAACTTGACTCCCACATCTTTGCTAAACCCAGCACTTGGCAGTGAAAAAAAATCAAAATGCAGTATCAGGATGCAATCCTGCATAATTGCTAAGAAGGTAGCCTGGGACCCAAGGCCAAGCCTGGAGAAGATAGGGACAAGCCAGGCCAGGCCTTTGCCTGATGGGGCAGTACCAGGTGAGCAGATCCTGGCTCTGCTCCTGCATTAAGCCTGGTGACTTTGGTCATTCCTCCTCCTTGGGACATCTAGGTGTCTGTCGCCTTCAAAAGAGAGTTAAGTGAATTAGAGACCAAAAGGCCCCTCGGAACCCTGACAACACTTCACAAGACATCTATCTTAGTTAGAGTTCTACTGCTGTGACAAGACACCATGACCAAGACTACTCTTATTACGGAAAACACTTAATTGGGGATGGCTTATAGTTGCAGAGGTTTAGCCTATTGTCATGGCAGGAAACAGGGCAAAATGCAGGCAGACATGGTGCTGGAGATAGAGCCGAGAGTTTTACACTTCAGCCAAAGGCAGCAGAAAGAGACTGCCATACTAGGGCCTACCTTGAGTGTGAGACCTCCACAGTGACACACTTCCTCCAACAAGGCCACACCCACTCCAACAAGGTTACGCCTCCTCATAGCACCACTCCCTAGGGGCCTGACATTCAAACAAATGAGTCTTTGGGGGCTATTCCTATTCAAATCACCACAGCATCACAATCCAGAAAGACTTACAATAGACTGACGGTAGCCTTTCTTCAGGTTATTCCTGGAATTCTGGTAGCTATCTTGCCTGGATGCAGCCAGCTCAGAACAGAGACCTAAAGTCTGGAGGAAATCTACAACTCATCCTTCCCACAGAGGTTGCAATCGCAATATATAATCATGTCACACAGGCTGCCTTCAAAGCCCACGACTACCGCTCTCCAAGGCTGTAACCTTGAGCATAGCTTTCATCTCCGCCTCTGAAAACAGTGCTAAAACATGCAGCATCCTAACATCAACATGACTCCGCGCCCTGCACGCAGCGGGTACCCTGGGAATGGACCTTGAAACCATCAGCCTCACCCGCATCTCCCAGCTTCTTCCCTGACCCAGCCAGCCTAGAAATTTCCCCCCACGTTGTTTGCAGCCCTCCAGAATGACAGGAGCCAGAGTACACAGGGGCTGTGACATAAATCAAAGGCATATGAGCTTCCTTCAGGGGGTTGGGGTTCATCCTTGAAAACCACGCACGCTCCCTAAGCAGAAACAAGCTTGGATTCTCAATGTGCTTCTGGTTTGCCTCTCCCTGTGAAGTGTGATTTCTCAAGAGTTTGGGGCAGAAAAGAAACTCCGGTGGCATCCCAGCTCAATTCTCAAAGTTTACAGTTAGGGAACTAGAACCCAGAGAAGAACTAATGTTGGCCAGATGCAGACAGGAGGGAGTACCCAGGGATCCTGCCGCGCAGCCTACTGAAGTTTTCACAAGAGCAGGGCGTGGGAGCCATCTGTCCTGGCAACACCATGAGGGCATGTGTTCTCTGTAGACAATTTCAAAGCGATAGTCACTCTTTTAATTTTTATTTTCCTTTATGTATATGTGAAGTATGCCATATGTGAGCATCACTGCAGAATCCAGAAGTCATAGTTACAGGCGGTTGTGAGCTGTCTGACATGGGTGCTGGGAACCAAACTCAGAACCTCTGCAAGTGTTCTTAACCTTTGAGCCATCTCCCCAGCTCCATAATAGTCTTTTCTTTTTTAAGTGACCAGAAACCAGCCTGCTATCAACATGTAACTAGATTTATACCTAAAAGCCCATGATAAACTTGACATTGGTTGGGTTATGTTCCAAACAATTACAGAGGTCGTTGTTGAATTTTCTGGAGTTATATAGTAAACCCCATGCGTCATGGGTGAATTTGTGATGGTTTGGGAAACTCTGAGTTAACTCCAGGCACTGCTCAGGTCACTGTGGGTTTAAACAACAGCTTTGGGCACAAGGACATAGCTCAGTTGGGAAAGAACTGACCTCACACACATGAGGTTCTGGGTTCAATCCCCAGCACCTCATATAAGCCTCATGATTGTCCAGGCTTGTAATCCCTGCACAGGGAGATGGAGGCAGGAAGAACAAGAGTTCAAAGTCATTATCAGCTATATAGGGAGTTTGAGGCCAGCTGGCAACATATAAGACTGTCTTTAAAAAGTGGAATATTTGAAGTACACCATTGTCTTGGAAGCACAGGATTGTAAAGAAGGGAAACAGAAGTTAAGATTACTCTGTCTTTCCGTTTCACTTCATACATTTTTACTGGGGTTTTCAAGCTAAAAAAAGGGAAACGAAGTACAAAGGGCAAGGTGTGATAAGTTTGATAAGTGAGAAGTTCAGATTGGATGTGAACTACGGCTACATTTGAATAATAACTTTAATGAAAACATTTTTTCATCAACTTTTTTAAACCTAAAGATTTAATTAAAATAATGATTATATCTGATCACAATATAGTTATTTCTGAAAATGATGGTTTTTTGAAAGGGAAAGCAATGTTAAGTGGCCAAATATCAACTATGCTAGGTGCATCTCTGTTTTGTCAGCTAGTGTGTACCAGGTGACTTACGAAGGGCGGGGCAGTCCCTTGTTGCCTGTTTTTAATATGTTCTTCCCTTTGGAGTGGCATTCATTATTACAAATTCCTAGGTCTCTCCCCACCCCTCTTTCCCACCTGACTGTAGCAGGGAGGGAAGTTTCTCTGGGAGAGGATTTGAGAATTAAGAGTACAAGCCTTGGGAGCTAGAGAGATGACTCAGTGGTTGAGAGCACTTGGCTGTTCTTCCAAAGGATATGGGTTCAATTCCCAACACCCATATGACAGCTCCCAACTGTCTCTAACTCTAGTTCCATGGGATCTGGCACATTCACACACACATGTAAGCAGGCAGAACACCAATGTACATAAAATAAAGATAAATATATCATCAAAAAAAAAAAAAAAACTTTTGCACAGAAGCAGCCCAAGGCAGCTCAGTATCCGAGAGGGTTCTCCAATAATAGGTCCTGGGACCATCTCTGACATGAACTCATGGGCTGGCTCTTTGACTACCTCCACCTGAGGGGAAAGAACCCTTACCAGTCCTCAGAGGAAGACAAAGAAGCCAGTCCTGATGAGACCTGATAGACTATGGTCAGATAGAAGGGAAGGAGGACTTCCCCTATCATTGGACTGGGGGAGGGGCATAGAAGAAGAGGGAAGGAGGGTGGGAGGGGATGGGGAGGAGGCTACAGATGGGATACAAAGTGAATAAACTGTAACTAATAAAAAAATGTAAAAAAAAAACAAAAAGAAAAGAAAAGGCTTTTGTTTTCTCTCTCTCTTGACAGCAGGGTGGCCAGTGGAGGAGGCATGCCCATCCCCCTGCTGTGAACAGGAGGAAGCTGATGAGAAGTGGGCTTGTGCTGGTCTGGAAAGTGTCAGCCGAGCTTTGTGGCTTTGTCCACTCAAACGACATCAATGAAGGGGACATTTTCATCTCAACTCTGATTTACTCCTTTGTCATGTGTATGTGTGTGTGTGCACGTGTGTCTGCTTGTCTTCATTTCTCCAATGCACCACCATGCATGTCCTTTGCCTTATTTCTTAGCTGACACACAGCCGAGGCTAATTCTCTGACTAATAAGAAGCCCTAACCCCAGCCATCTTGAGGATGGTGGTGATGCTGAGAATACAACTACCTTAAAGATCATTTGTGTTTAGAACAATCACTGTATCTGGCCTTGCGAAGAATTTGAACTTGCCATCTTACTATCTCCTTGGGAAGCAAGTACTATCATTGTCCCCACGCTCCAGAAAAGGAAGCTGAGCTTAAGAACTAACAAAGATGTCCACCACTGCACACCTAGCACGTAGCAGCAGCCAGCTTCAACTAGGCTGACCCAGGCTGGGTCTGGACACTCACCCCCCTGTGCCACTTTGCCTTGTAGTGGTAGGTAATCCTTTTAGAAACTCCGTAATTAGATCAATGCCAATTCAGACACTGTTCCAAGATAGGAATGGGGAAATGGCTCACATCATCTCGCCTCTGTACCCTTCAAACTTGCAGTCTCCTCTCTCACCCCAAGTGTCAAGTCTACAAGATCTAATTAAAAGATGGGGCCTGTGTATAAACAGCCAGTCATGCCCCACTTGCCACCCACCTCAAGTCATCTCTGCTGGAAGTCTTGGCTTCCAACTTGGCTTGGCAAGTTGCCCTGGGTCTGCCAGTGCCAGTGCCTTTTGCCTTAGGGGGCCAGGACACAGACTTTAGTACACGGTGGCAGAGTCTTCTCATGCCAAGCACTCTTGGCAGGACCACACAGCTCTTTTATGGGGCAATTCAAAAACTCTAGAATATTCTCACATTGCTCTCTAGCCAAAAAGTTCCCTCCTTTCACCCTCAACTAGCTTATGCCAGGGCCTAAGCTCCACTATGTGTCCCTCTGACTTAAAACACAATCTCCCATTGAAAAGCACTGTTTGGGCTAGAAAAATGGCTCAGCCAATAAAATACTTTCCTGGCAAGCGTGAGACCCTAAGTTAGATTCCCAAGACTCACGTAAGCAGCCGAGAAGGATGCTACCTACATGCCTATAATCCCAGAGCTGAAGAAATCCCCAGGGTTCAATGTTCAGCCAGTCTATCACAGTTAGCAAGGTCCAGGCCAGTGAGAGATCTGAGATTAAAATCCTCTGGCCTCCACACAGATGTGCATGTGCGCGCACGCATACACGCACGCACACACACACACACACACACACACACACACTATTTGATGGAAAGCAACATTGTAAAGCCTAGTGCTGCAGGTAGAGTTGGTTACAGAAAACAAAAGAATCCACATGGGGAACTAAGAGTTCCTGATACCAAATGCACAGATTACCACTCCACTTCTACTGGGTGTGTTCACTTATATGATTGTCAAATTTAAGGGCTTAAGGTTGGAACAGAATGGGTCTTGCAAGGCAGTCTGCCTTAGCATCATTTCCTGTCGCTGTGATGAAACACCCTGACAAAAACAACCTAAAGGAAACAGGGCTTATTTGACTCAAATTTCCAGGTTATAGTCTATCACTATGGGGAAGTCAGGGTGGCAGGAAGTTGAAGCTACTAATAACGTTATAGCCATGGCCAAGAGCGAGGACAAGGGCCTGCAATTAATGGCTCAGCAATTAAGAGTATTTGCTGCTCTTGCAAAGGACCTGAGTTTGCTTCCCAGAATCCATGTTAAACAGCTCGCTACCATCTGTAACTCCGGCTCCTGGGGATCTACCATTCTCTTCTGGCCTCTGAAGTCACCACATTCATATATACAATACACAGAATTAAAAATAAAAATAAAATCTTTTTTAAAACTTTTTTAAAAAAAGAACAGATAGCAATGAATTCCACCAAGGACCATGTATGGATGTAACCTAGAACCTTTGCTCGGATAAAGCCCATGGTAGCTCAGTAACCAAATAGTCCCCATAGTTTCCCATAGTAAGGGGAACAGGGACTATTTCTGACAGAAACTCAGTGGCAGGCTCTTTGACCTCCCCACCCCCCAAGGGAGGAGCAGTCCTTCTAGGCCACAGAGGAGGACTTTGCAGCCAGTCCTGAAGATACCTGATAAAACAGGGTCAGATGAAAGGGGAGGAGGTCCTCCCCAATCAGTAGACTTGAAAAGGGGCAGGGAGGAGATGAGGGAGAGAGGGAGGGGTTGGGAGGGAATGAGGGAGTGGGATACAGCTGGGATAGAGAGTTAATAAAATGTAACTAATAAAAAAAACTTTTTAAGAAAAAGAACAGATAGCAATGAATTAATTCATTCTTATCTATCAATAACACTCTACTTTCTTTCTCAACTCATATGCAATCCAGGATGCCATGGCTGGGGAATATGCCCCCACAATGGGCAGGTCTCCTCACTGAGCAATACAATCTCCCAAAGGAACACCCACAAGCCAACCTAATATAGGCAATTCCTCAATGAGACTCCCTTCCCAGATGATTCTAGATTGTGTCATGCTGACAATTAAAATGAAGCATCATACAGTTATACATCTAGGAATTAAGAAGCTTGAACTCTGACCCTGGCTTGGCCTGGGAAAATCACTGGTGACCTTGGTATTCCCTTTCTCATGGAAGTTTCCCAGAGGTCCTGGTGATAGGCAGGTGAAGAACTAGGAGCTCCCAGCACACTGGTGACCTCCCCCAGGACCCAGTGCCACCTGACGGCAGAGCCAATGTGACTTATGGAGGCATCACCAAGTATCTGGAGCAAGAGTGGATTGTCAACATGAAGTTCGAGAATGTCAGAGGTGGTGAAGGCTCCAGGAAGTTCAACTCAATTGACGAGGGCCACTTGGCCCCCAGCAGCCCACTCCCCATTGATATGGCAGAGACCAATAATCAACAAGGGGGGGTAAAGAATTCTCAGGGACTAGGCCAGGGCTTCTCAACCTGAGAGTTGCAACCCCTTTGGGGGGTCACATGTCAGATATCACATATCAGATATTTACGTTACAATCCACAACTAGCTAAATTACCGTTATGAAATAGCAATGAAATAATGTTATGGTTGGGGCTCACCACGATATGAGGAACTGCATTAAAGGGTCACAACATTAGGAGGGTTGAAAACCGCTGGACTAGATAAATGGCTCAGGGATAAAGGAACTTTCCATAGAGCCTGATGATGATGACCCGAATTCAATCCTGAAACCTGAATGGTGAACAGAGAGCACTGACTCCCCACTGTTGTCCTCTGCATATGTGCTCACATACATGCATGCCATACACATACCAGTACAATTTAATTTTAAAATATTTTTAAATTTTCAGCATTGTGCTCCAGGAAATCTTCATCTTTCCACCAGTGGTACCCGTAAGACAATCCTTTCCTCCCATCTAGATCAGCATCTGGGAAGCAATAGCCTGGAGATACCAACTTATGCTCCTCAGACTTCCACACAGCACTCATCCCCTTGGCATCTACACAGAAGGCAGATGCACAGCAATCCTCCTTCGAAGATTACAGGTATGTGCCATCATGCCAACCTGTTTCTTCCTCTTGTTTAGAATGAAGAAATCTAAACCTTTGGCCTGGGGGCCTCAAGCAACACTTGGTAATTCAAAAACCCTTGGGAACTTCAGCCCACCTTTTAGACCAAGGCATAGTCAGTAGTCCCACAATGAATCTTTGTCTAGAAACAATGCAATTTTTTCTCCTCCCCTAAACTGAGAGAATTTCTACATACTGTCGCCAGTCCTGTGAGGGAAGCATGGTGTGGTGCTGTGAGCAGAGCCACCTAGAAGCCAACACATCTAAGCTCCTGACCAGCCCAGGATGCCTCAGGCAATTCAGTCTTATCTACAGAGTGAGTTCGAAGCCAGCCTGAGCTACATGAGAAAGAGAATGGATGAAAAAAGAGAGGAGTGAGACAGAGTAAGAGAAGGAGAGAGAAAGAGAGGAAGAGAGGGGAGAGAAGAGAAAGGTGGGGCAGGGGGGACAAAAGAGGAAGGGAGTGAGGGGGGAAGAAAAAAAACAGAAATGGAAAACACCTAGGATCCTTGGGGATTTTATCCACACACTGGGGTTGTTGGTTTCTTGGAGACCACAGAGTGGGAACCTGCAGGTCAAACTTAAAGCTCTTCTCAAAAAATTCCTGACCAAAATCATGCTTGATGTAATTTCTCTGTAATCATCATCTTCCTTTTCTTTCAGAAACCTGCCACTCAAAGAACATTTCTCCATACATCTAATGAACTCCAGCACTTTTGGATGCCCTGAGGCCACTCGGGGTCTAACTCACTCCTTATTTCTACTTAGGTTTGCCTTCTCCTCACAGGTGGGTAATAAGAGGAAAATGAGGAACAGGAGTCTCTCCCTTTGCAAAGCAAGCTACTTTTAATCTAATTCTCCTGACCCCCATTCTTTCCTTACAGTTATGGACTGAGGCAGCATCTTGCCCCGGTTATACAATGCTCTGATTAAGTTCTCCAGCCTGCTCCAGATTCAGAAGGTGAGCAAATAAATTGCTGAACGTTAGCAAATAAAACATGAGCCCTGGGTGCATAGAAAACTCTCAGAAAGCCACCTCCATGAGGATCATTTTCAAAGAAGCAGGAAGGTGTGAATAAAGGAGGAGCTGCCACCAGAAACAGAGATGGGTTAAAATGGAACTGAGAGGTACAGCAGATGACATAGCATGTAAGCATATGTAAACATATGTAAGACATAGCATGGAATCATGGGATGTGGGTCAAGCCTCTTCACTTTTATGAGACTCGGTTTCCTTCTGTGTCAAAGTGGCAGGGTCATATGGTGGAGCCATTGAGAAGCACTGAGCTGCCAAGCACTTTAATGATTAACAGGAAATACGAAGATTAAAGCCGAAGAGGTTTGGCAGTTGGAGAAGAATAAGTAAGCTGCTGTGATGTGTGAGGCACTAGTCTCACTGCTGTGTCCAAATGCGTGACAAGAAGCAACTTAAGGAGAGAAGCGTTGATTAAGAAGGGACTCTGAGAAAGAAGGAGAGGAGGACCTCCCCTATCAGTAAACTTGGGGAGGGGCATGCATGCAGAAAGTGGGGGGAGGGTGGGGCCGGGAGGGGAGGAGGGAGGGGCTTATGGGGGGGATACAAAATGAATAAAGTGTAATTAATAAAAGTTAAATAAAAAATTTTAAAAAAAAAGAGAAGGGACTCCGTCGTCATTGGGGGTGGGGGAAGGAAGCTTGGCGGCAGGAGAAGTTAGAGCTGAACCCACTGGAGCCACACTCCAGCAGAGAGTGGACAGGAAGTGGGACAGGGCTACAAAACCTCCACCCCATCCCCCATGACCCACCTCCTCCAGAGAAGCTCCATCTCCTCAAGGGTCCACAACCTCCCCAAACAGCACCACCAGCTGGGTACCAAGTGTTTAAGTGTATAAACCTGTGGGGGACTTTTTTTTTTTTTTTTTCATTTAAACCACAGCAGATGTGAGAAAAAAAAAAAAAAAAAAAAAACCAGGTGTGTTTCACATCCCTTTTCCACACTGAGTTGAAAGAGCCCGTAACACATCAGACTTGGGATCTGCCAGTGCCTTGTGCTTTGAGCCTGGATTCTCAGCCTCAGTTTTGCATTCTGCACAGAGAAGGCAACTCCACCTTCTGCGCAGAGAAGGCCCTACGCATCGCCAGGATGGGTTCAGGCATGTGGGGGAAAACAAAGCCACTGCATGACACACAGGAACACTCAGCGCTGTTCCCTCCTTGCGTCAGAGAATTAGAAATAGAGGATGATTACTCTGTGCTTTCCCCTGGCCAATTGGAGGTCAGGAAAGCCCAGAGGTTTTATCACATAGATGAGCCCCTGGTCCTGAAAACAAGGGTGGTGTGGTGTGTTCAGGCATACCTGCGCCTATGTACATTCCGGGCACGATCCACGCTTACGTAGCAGGATTCTGCTCCATGGGAGAGTGGAGAGAAAAATCCATTCATTTCCTCAAAATA
This sequence comes from Psammomys obesus, assembly GCF_907164565.1. Classification (NCBI taxonomy): domain Eukaryota; kingdom Metazoa; phylum Chordata; class Mammalia; order Rodentia; family Muridae; genus Psammomys; species Psammomys obesus. The sequence continues at coordinate 3,946,992 of NW_026587032.1, read as the reverse complement.
AACGATAGAGCCCTGTTGCCCTCTTGTCCTGAGAGCACTTGAACTGAAGAGGATACAAGCTGACTCACAGGCTTCTGCCCCTGCACCACGTGGGATCGTGTCTCCCAGGGCAACAGATGTGGCGCATCATACAGAGGAGCCTGACTGACAGACACTCCTCCTTCACTCACTTTTGTTTTTACTGGTTCTCCACACCCCTACACACACACACACACACACACACACACACACACACACACACACACATGCACACACTCACACATGCATGCACTCAAGGGCACACACACACGCGCATGCTTGCCCTTGCTCTTAAGAACATTACTTCTCTGTGGTTAGAGAGGATATCCTGCACGGATTCCACTTTATATTAAGTACTAAATGCTCCCATTTGCAGCTGCAGCCCAGCCTCACCTGTAATTCTAAATTCATATATTCAATTGCCTGCTCAAAATTTTCATGTGGGCATTTAATATGAACTAAACATGAATAAAAGAACCTTGAATACATCCCAAAGAACTCTTAAGGCTGCCTGAAACAAACGAGTGATGGATGGAAGCCAGGCCTTTTCCCTGTTTGCTCATCTCGGATAACGGCACCACCATCTGCCAAGGGACCTAGAAGCCATCCCTTCTCAGTCTTGACTCCATCCGTCATCCAATCCTGCCTCACTCTTTCAAAATGCATTCCCAGCCTCTCCATTTCCTGGTGGCTCCCCCATAGGGCCTTTACGTAAACCTCACCACATAGCCTTTCAACTACTGCATCAGCAACTGGGGTGCTGGCTCCTTTCTCCAGTGCACTGTCATAGAAAAACTGAGCAGGCTAGCATCTACCCTCTGATGCTTCAAAGCCTAGTTACTTACTCAGAAGACGCCACGTCAGCAGGTTATAGAGGCACCTGCACTCCCACGTTTAGTGCAGTGGTGTTCACAGTGGGTGAGTTACAGAACCAACCCAGGTGTCCAACAATGGAAAAACAGATAAGGAAAATGTGGTCTGTATACATAATGGGTGTTTTTTCCCCAACCATAAAGAATGACACAATTCTGTCATTGGCAGGGCAATGGATGCAACTAGAAATGACCATATGAAGTGAAGAAAGCATGTTTTCTGTCATTACTGGCCACTAGAGTCTATAGAGTCACATAAATTCATGTATGTAAATAGAACACAAAAGTAGACATGAGACTGCCTAGAGAGACAAAGAGGGTTAAGAGGAGAAGAGAGGGTTGAGAAGGGGGAGGAGAATGTGCTCAATATACAATATTAATATACTCGAACAAAAACATATTTTTAAATGAAAAGTTACCTGTAGCGTAGTACCTGACAGACAACAACTATCATGAATCCTCTGCTTCATTCAGCATTTAGCATTTGGCATCCGCCTTCACATGCTAGCCACTTTCGTGGCTGATAGTAACAGAACTGCAAACAAGACCACCCAACAAGACAGTGCTGTGTGGGGCTGCTGGGAGAAAATTCTTAGAGGAGCCGTTAGAAGTGGCTTCAAGGAAAAAGCAGCACTTGAGCAAAGAATAGAGGGCAGAGGCTAGTAAAGCATGGGAATATTCGGAGAAGACCCTCCACACTGAAAGAACAGCCCTGCAAAAATCTAAAGGCAGGGGGATGCCGGGTATGATGGAAACACATTGTGGAGAAGCCCTGAAGGCCACTGTGAGCAGTTTGAGCACTTTGCTGTATATGAGGTGGGAAGATGTTGACAGGATGGATTAAAAGAGTGGTTAAAAGAGGTTAAAAGAACTCTAGAGAGTGACCCTTTTCAAAAGGATGCCTTGTTGCACTGAGGGCAGAATAAAGGAACTGACAGCAAAAGACCAAGTAACGGGTATGCGCAATAGCGTAGGCAAGAGCCCATAGGACTTGAGCTGTGACACAGACCTAGTGAGCCCATCAAGACTTAGAGCTTATCAGAAACTATCTTCCCATCCAGAGAGATGACTTTCATTTTTTGTAACACAGGGTTTCTCTGTGTAGCCCCTGGCTGTCCTGAAACTTGCTTTGTAGACCAGGCTGACCTCAAACTCAGATCTACCTGCTTCAGTATCACAAGTGCTGGCATTAAAGGCATGTTCCACCATCAGCTAAAAGCTGACTTCTTGCCACTGAAACCTCACAGACATTAGATGGGTTCCATGGAGAGAAATTCTGCACTAAAGTCTCTCCTAGGTCCAATATCCTCTACACTGGGCTGCCTTTTTGTCTGTCTGATGTCCATCTATCTATTCGTCCATCCATCATCTACTCTCTGTACTATTTCTATATCTCCTTAACTTTCTATCAGTCACCTACCATCTCTCTATCCATTCTTTCCCTATCCATACATCTATCAAACATCTGGATATCTTTATTACTTACCAATCCATCTATCTTTCTAGCAACAATCTATCATCGCTATACATCTACCATCTCACTATTATACATATTACTTTGTCGTTCATTTTTCTATAAATCATCTAGCTATTCATCTATCATCTATCTAACAATGTGTCTATCAATTAACTATGATCCATCTATATATTACACCTACCTACTATTTATCTATGATAGTGTTAACAATAGACAGAAACAACACTCTGTTTCCTGTGCTCTGTAACACTTAGAATTTTTAGCATATGAAGTCCCTGAATCTTGCTAGAAAGGACTCTCAGAAGCCAAGCATAGGAAAGAACTTAATCACACCTTCTTTCTCACTTACAATTTCATGAAAGACATTCAAAGAGAAGCCACATACATAAGCAGAACAACACTCATCGGTTTCCACAGTGCCCAGTCTCCCCATGTCCCCAGAGCAGCACTCACCTCTATCTCTGCCAGTTACTTAGTGCTTTTCCCATGTCCCCAAACTAAGAATCGATTTTCAAGTGTCCATTCATTTGACAAATGTATGTTAAACCAACTTTTTAATAGCTGATGGCTTACAAACAAAATACAACAGCTTCCTCTTGGCTGCTACTATTTGAGTCAGAAAAAGAAAAAAATGAACAAATTAATAAATGAGCAAGATCATGTCAGGTGATGTCAGGAGGCATGAAATTGATGAAATAAGAAAACATGATGCAGAGGAGGCTGGGCAAGATGGCGGTGCCGGGAGGACTCTCATTCTGAGGAGCAGCACAGCAGGATTGGCACAGTGACCAGCAATCAGAACTCACGGCCATAAAACACAAGTGATTGTGTTTCACAAGTGAGAGGATACCCCACGGTGGAGGATTCAATCAGCTTTAATTCACCCGGCTAAACCTCGGAAGAGATCCTGGTTCTGCCAGGTGCTTGGTCGCCAGCCCAGAGCTACACCACAGCGTGATCTAGTCACTGTCCCAGACTGAACTATGGGCCCACCACATCACAGACTGGATTTTCCATTCGAGAGATAACCCCACAGAGCAGGAAACGATTGGGACCAACCTTAGGTCACCCAGATATCCCCTGGAAAAGACTCAGGTTCTGCAGGCGCCCAAGGACCCAGCCCGGAGCCAGAGCCGGGGACCCAGGTGCCTGCACAGAGCCCTGCCTGCGCACCTGATTCGCAGCCTCAGATAGAACTGTGGGCCCCAGGGCACCAGGAACCAGAGACTGAGTTTCACTGTCAGGTGCAAACTCACAGGGAGGGAAACGGTTGGTCTGATCTCAGAGCACTCAGCTGACACCTCCACCCCGAAAAGGTCTCGGGAAAATTATCCAGTTTAGGCAAATGCCCAGGCTCCCAAAGGCCAGAAAGGGAGAGCCATGGGTGGGCGTCTGTGCCTGTGGGTTCTACTCGCCACCCCAGACAGAACAGCAGTCCCCAAAGCAAAGACTGTGTGTCTCTGGCAGGAGGAAACCCCCAGTGGGGGGGATCATCAGGTCTAACGCTCAGGACACCCAGCACCAAAAGACTTTCTGGATTCACGCAGACTCTAGGCTATAGCTTTCTAATGCAGGCAGGAGCGCTGTGCTCAGCCGCCATTATTGAGTACCCCTAGGGCACTGGGGCACACAGCTGCATCCTCAGACCTACAAAAGCCAGAGAGCCATTACAGCAGCTCTCAGATACTGTGCCAAGGATCAACCAGTTATCCCTAGCTAGACTGACAAAACTGTGGGAATCCCTGGTCCTTCAAGAGGGCTACACCCACAGCATCTGGACCAGAGCAGTGCCTGCAGCCGCCATCCCAGATAGGGACACACAGCTTCTGGTCCAGAGTGAGGCACCCAGCCTCCAGACCAGAGCGGTGCCCCCAGGTGCCAACTCAACCTAGGTGCACATTCTCCAGGTCCAGAGCAGAGCACTCAGCCTCTGGCCCAGAGGCTTGCTGGGCACTCCTCTCACTTTCCCAGACAGAACTGTGCGCCCCAGGATAACAGACTGAGTTTCCCTGTTGGGAGAAAAACCCACAGCTAGGGAATCAGCAGGTTCGTCAAGAGGACTGTACCTGAAAAACTGTAACAACAGCAGCAGCAGCTCACTAAATTTATAACGAGAAACCCAGCAGTGGGGCAGCTGTCTTGAGCTGTCTATGGGTAAGAGGAGATCCCCCCCTGCTTAACAAAGACCACAGCTACTACTCAGGGCTATACACCTGAGGTGAGCAGTGGCAATTCCTGAGAAACACTGGCCATACAGTGACCATAACCAAAAAGCAGAGGAGGACTCCTTCAGGAAACATCATCTCCCGGCCAAGGGGATTCTCCCTACCTCAGGACTCCAGGAAGCACAGAAACTAACACCCAACATCTAAAACAGCCCAATGGGTAGAGGTCAGCGTAAAAGCTCAACCAACAAAAGACAGAGTAATATGGCATCTCCAGAACCCAGCCATCCAGGGGCGAACAGCCTTAAACAACGCAGCATAATAGAAAATTAAGAAGATGACCTTACATCTATGCTGATGAACAGGATAATAGAGGAAACAAATAAAATATGTAAAGAATTAGAGGAAGATAAAACCAAACAGATCATGGCTATCCGTAAAGAAATGAAGGAAGTTAAAGACAAGCAGATTATGGCCATCCATGAAGAAATATGGGAAGATGCAGCCAAACAGTTTGCAGCCTTCAGAGAAGAAATAATTAAATCACTGAAAAAAATAAAAGAGACAGAGTTGAAGGAACTAAAAGAAAATGAGGAAAATACAATCAGACAGATGAAGGAAGTAAACAAAACAACTCAAGACCTGAAGACAGAACTGGAAAAATTAAAGAAAACACAAATGGAGGAAATAATGGAGAGGAAGAATTTAGGGAAGAAAACAGAAACTACAGAGGTAAGCATAACCACAGACTACAAGAGATGGAAGAAAGAATCTCAGGTGTAGAAGATACAATGGAAGAAATCGATGTATCTGTCAAAGAAAATGTTAAATCCAAAAAATTCCTGACACAGACCATCCAAGAAATCCAAGACAATATGAAAAGACAAAACCTAAGAACAATAGGTATAGAGGAAAAAGAAGACTCCCTTCTCCAAGGCCCAGAAATTATTTTCAACAAAAATCATTGAAGAAAATTTCCCCAAGTTAAAGGAGAAGCCAATAAGAATACATGAGGCCTACAGAACACCCAACAAATTTGACCAGAAAAGAAAATCCTCCCACCACATATAATCAAAACAGTAAGTATACAGAACAAAGAAAACATACTAAAAGCTGCAAGGGAAAAAGGCCAAGTAACATATAATGGCAAACCCATTAGAATCACACCTGACTTTTCAACAGAGACTATGAAAGCCAGAAGGGCCTGGACAGATATCATGCAGACACTAAGAGAACACAGATGTCAGCCCAGGCAAAACTCTCTGCAAAACTCTCAGTCTTCATAGACGGAGAAAACAAAATATTCAATGATGAAACAAATTTCAACAATACCTACACACAAATCCAGCATTACAGAAGACACTGGAAGGGAAAATACAACCCAAGAAAATTAGCTTCTGTCAAGAAAACACAGGAAATAATTAACCTTACTACAGAAAAACAAAAAGCAACCAAGCACACAACCTTATGACCACAGCCAACATCAAAATCAAAGGATCTAACAGCCACTGGTCATTAATCTCTCTCAACATCAATGAACTCAACTCTCCAGTAAAAAAACACAGATTAACAGAATGGATATGTAAACAAAACCCAGCAATCTGTTGCATACAAGAAACACACCTAAGGCTCAAAGATAGACATTACCTGAGGGTAAAAGGTTGGAAGACTTCTTTCCAAGCAAATAGACGCAAGAAACAAGCAGGAGTAGCCATTCTAATATCTGATAAAATAGACTTTCAACCAAAATTAATAAAAAGAGATGGGGAAGGACACTTCATACTCATCAAGGGAAAATTCCACCAGGAAGACATCACAATCCTGAACATCTATGCCCCAAATACAAGAGCACCCACATTTGTAAAAGAAACATTGATAAAATTTAAACCACATATAGATCCCCACACAATAATAATGGGAGACTTCAACACCCCACTCTCAACAAAGGACAGGTCAACAAAACAGAAATTAAACAAAGAAACAATATCTCTGACAAAGGGCATGAATCAAATGGACCTCACAGACATTTACAGAACTTTACACCCAAACACAAAAGAATTTACCTTCTTCTCAGCACCTCATGGAACCTTCTCCAAAATAGACCATATAGTTGGTCACAAAGCAAGCCTCAACAGATATAAGAAGATTGAAATAATCCCTTGTATATTGTCTGATCACCATGGAATAAAGCTGGACTTCAACAACAACAGAAATAGCAAAAAGCCTACACATACATGGAAACTGAACAACTTGTTACTAAATGACAGCTGGGTCAGGGAAGAAATAAAGAAAGAAATTAAAGTCTTCCTAGAACTCAATGAAAATGAAGACACAACATACCCAAACTTGTGGGACACAATGAAAGCAGTGCTAAGAGGAAAGTTCATAGCACTAAGTGCCTTCAAGAAGAAATTCGAGATAGCTCATTCAAGCAACTTAATGGCCCACTTAAAAACCCTAGAAAAAGAAGAAGCAGACACACCAAAAAGAAGTAGATGGCTGGAAATAATCAAACTCAGGGCTGAAATCAATCAATTAGAAACAAATAAAACAATTCAAAGAATCAATGAAACCAAGAGCTGGTTCTTTGAGAAAATCAACAAAATCGACAAACCCTTAGCCAAGCTAACTAAAAGGCAGAGAGACACCACCCAAATCAACAAAATCAGAAATGAAAAGGGGGACATAACTACAGATACTGAGGAAATCCAAACAATCATTAGGACTTACTTCAAAAGTCTATATGCTACAAAATTTGAAAATCTAAATGAAATGGACAATTTTCTTGATCAATTTGACTTACCAAAGCTGAATCAGGACCAGGTAAATCAATTAAATAGTCCTATATCCCCCAAAGAAATAGAAGCAATCATCAAAAGTCTCCCATCCAAAAAAAGCCCAGGACCAGATGGCTTCAGTGCAGAATTCTACCAGACCTTCAAAGAAGAGCTAACTCCAATTCTCTTCAAACTATTCCACAAAATAGAAACAGAAGGAATATTACCAAACTCATTCTATGAAGCCACAGTCACCTTGGTACCTAAACCTCGCAAAGACTCAAAAGAAAGAGAATTTCAAGCCAATCTTCCTTATGAACATTGATGCAAATATACTTAACAAAATACTTGCAAACCGAATCCAAGAACACATCAAAGATGTTATCCACTATGACCAAGTAGGCTTCATCCCAGGTATGCAGGGGTGGTTCAATATACGGAAATCCATCAATGTGATCCACCATATTAACAAACTGAAAGAAAAAAACCACATGATAATCTCCCTAGATGCTGAAAAAGCATTTGACAAAATCCAACATCCATTCATGTTTAAAGTACTGGAGAGATCAGGGATACAAGGCACATATCTAAACATAGTAAAGGCGATATACAGCAAGCCTATAGCCAGCATCAAACTAAACGGAGAGAAACTTAAAGCAATCCCACTGAAATCAGGGACAAGACAAGGTTGCCCACTCTTTCCATATCTCTTCAACATAGTGCTGGAAGTCCTTGCTAGAGCAATAAGACAGTTGAAGGAGATCAAGGGGATACAGATGGGAAAGGAAGAAGTCAAATTATCACTATTTGCTGATGATATGATAGTATACATGAATGACCCCAAAAACTCTACTAGGGAACTCCTACAGCTGATAAACACCTTCAGCCAAGTGGCCGGATATAAAATTAACTCAAAAAAATCAGTAGCACTCCTGTATACAAAAGACAAAAGGGCTGAGAAAAAAATTAAAGAAACAACACCCTTCACAATAGCCACAAATGACATAAAGTACCTTGGTGTAACCCTAACCAAGCAAGTCAAAGACTTGTATGAAAAAAATTTCAAGTCTCTGAAGAAAGAATTAGAAGAAGATATGAGAAGATGGAAAGATCTCCCATGCTCATGGCTTGGCAGGATTAACATAGTAAAAATGGCCATCTTATCAAAAGCAATCTACAGATTTAATACAATTCCCATCAAATTGCCAACACAATTTTTACAGACCCAGAAAGAAAAATTCTCAACTTCGTATGGAATAACAAGAAGCCGAGAATTTCTAAAACAATCCTCTACAATAAAAGATCTTCTGGAGGTATCTCCATCCCTGATCTCAAGCTGTACTATAGAGCAACAGTTATAAAAACTGCATGGTACTGGCATAGAAACAGAATGGTGGATCAATGGAACTGAACAGAAGACCCAGAAATAAACCCACACACTTATGGACACCTGATTTTTGTCAAGGATGCCAAAACCATACAATGGAAAAAAGATAGCATCTTCAACAAATGGTGCTGGTCCAACTGGATGTCTACATGTAGAAAAATGAAAATAGATCCATACTTATCACCCTGCACAAAAATGAAGTCCAAGTGGATCAAAGACCTCAACATAAAACTAGACACATTAAATCGGCTAGGAAAAAAAGTGGGGAATACCCTAGAACTCATTGGTACAGGAAAAAACTTCCTGAACAGAACACCAACAGCACAGGCTCTAAGAGCAACAATCAATAAATGGGACCTCATGAAATTGAAAAGCTTCTGTAAAGCAAAGAACACTGTCATCAAAACAAAGCAACTGCCTACAGATTGGGAAAGAATCATCACCAACCCTTTATCTGACAGAGGACTCATATCCAGTATATATAAAGAACTAAAGAAGCTGAAAAGCAACAAACCAAGTAATCCACTTAAAAAATGGGGAACAGAGCTAAATAGAGAATTCTCTGTAGAGGAATATCGAATGGCAGAGAAGCACTTAAAGAAATGCTCAACCTCATTAGCCATTAGGGAAATGCAAATCAAAACAACCCTGAGATTTCACCTTACACCTATCAGAATGGCCAAGATGAAAAACTCAAGTGACAACACATGCTGGAGAGGTTGTGGAGAAAGGGGAACCCTTCTCCACTGCTGGTGGGAATGTAAACTTGTACAACCACTCTGGAAATCAATCTGGCGCTTTCTCAGACAACTAGGAATAGCGCTTCCTCAAGATCCAGCCATACTACTCCTAGACATATACCCAAAAGAGGCTCAAGTACACAAAAAGGACATTTGCTCAACCATGTTTGTAGCAGCTTTATTTGTAATAGCCAGAAGCTGGAAACAGCCCAGATTCCCCTCAACTCAAGAATGGATGCAGAAATTGTGGTACATCTCTACAATGGAGTATTACTCATCAATGAAAAATAAGGAAATCATGAAATTTGCAGGTAAATGGTGGGACCTGGAAAGGATCATCCTGAGTGAGTTGTCCCAGAAGCAAAAAGACATGCATGGTATATACTCACTCATATAAACATACAACATAGAATAAACCCACTAAAATCTGTACATCTAAACAAACTAAGCAAAAGAGAGGACCCTAACTAAAATGTTCAATCCCCATCCTGAAAGGCAAAGAGGATGGACATCAGAAGAAAAAGAAAACAGGAAACAACCTAGGAACCTGCTACAGAGGGCCTCTGAAAGCCAGAAGAAGAAAACAGGAAACAACCTCGGAACCTGCCACAGAGGGCCTCTGAAAGCTTCTGCCGTGTAGACTGTCAAAGCAGATGCTGATCCTGATGGCCAACTGACAGGCAGAGTGAATGGAATTTTATGTAAGAAGTGGGAAATAGTAAGAGCTGGAGAGGACAGGAACTCCACAAGCAGAGCAACAGAACAAGAAAATTTGAACACAGGGAACTTCCCAGAGACTCATACTCCAACCAAGGACTATCCGTGGAGATAACCTAGAACCCTGACAATGCAGCCACTTCTGATGAGAACTGATAGACTAAGATCAGAAAGAAGGAGAGGAGGACCTCCCCTACCAGTGGACTTGGGGAGGGGCATGCATGCAGAAAGGGGAGGAGGGTAGGACCTGGAGGGGAGGAGGGAGGGGCTTATGGGGGGATACAAAATGAATAAAGTGTAATTAATAAAAGTTAAATAAAAATTTTAAAAAAGAAAACATGATGCAGAGTCAGCACTATCTGAAGCAGCTGTGGGCATTTGGATGAACTGCAGACAACTAGCCACTTTAGATTTTGATGGCATCAAAATCCAATTTTGATGCACACAGATGTACAATTTTTTATGTACACAGATTTGCTGGTTCTCCTGCTAGATCAGAAGGCTGGGTAATCACATTAGAGCTGAATTCAGAAAGGAGAGAATAAATGCATGTTGTATTCATATCCCTCTCTTTGTTGATTTTTTCTATTTTTAATTATGTGTGAATGGAAGTGGGTATATGCACATGTGAGTGCAGGAGACAGAGGAAGTCAGAAGAATGTGTCAGATCTCCTGGAGCTGGAGTTAGAACTAGTGGTAAGCCATCTGGCATGGGTGCTAGGAACCAAACTTCGGTCCATGAAAGAGCAGTACACAATGTTAACCACTGAGCTACCTCTTCAGCATCTCTTCTGCATTTACACATTTAGGATTCCATCCATAGGAAAAAAAAAAATGTCCTACCCACAATGGGTTGAGTATAGAATGTGTGATGTCAATGGGATAGGCAAGCTATCAAAACTTAGAATGTCAAGTGTATCACTCAAGATCTTAAAATGTATTGAGCTTGTATTAGTTGCTTTCATGTCAATGTGGCATAATGCTTATGACAGTGAAAATAGTAATGCTAGTAATATGGACAGTGATATTGATGGTAGTAAGGATGATGACAGTGGTAATAAGAAGAAGGTGATGCAGGAGACTTATGTGGATGATAATGGTGACAGTGATAATGATATTCAATAATTATTATTCAATAATAATGATATTGAAGACCATGGCAACTGTGTTAGTTGTCTTGTTGTTTTTATGAAACACCATGGTTAAGGCCACTTATGGAAGAAAAAGTTTGTTCTGGCTTACAGTTTCAGAGATGTAAGAGTCCATCATGGCAAGGAAGCATGGCAACAAGCGGCAGGAATGGTGGCTAAAGCAGCAAAGTGAGCATTTCCATCCTCAACCACAAGCACAAAGCAGAGAAAGAGAGCTAGAAGCTAGGTGAGACTGTAGACACTTAAGTCTCACCCCCAGTGACACCCTTCTTCTACCAAGATTCCACTACCCATTGGTTCCACAACCTCTCCAAACAGCTCTACCAGCTGAAGAACAAGTGTTCAAACTCATGAGCCAATGGGGGTCATTGTTCATTGTTCATTCAAACTGACAGCCATGATGATGACTATGTAGCAGCAGATGATGATGGTGGTGGTGATGATGATGATGATTAAAAGAAGAGTGCTACTGTTGAGGAAGAGTATGCAACTGATGATGGTGGTAATATTACAGTAGTGATATGATAGTAACAAGGACTATGATGATAGTGATAGTGATGGTGATAATTATTCTAATGATAAAGATGGTGGTAATGATGACTATGATGATGATAATGGTGATGCTGATGGTAGAGATGGTGATGATGATGAGGATGACCATCACATCCTTGGATATTCCTCACCTGCTCATGTCTTGACAGAACAAGAAGCAAAATGTAGACAGGAAGAGGGACCTGGCAATAAGACCGCAAAGCCCACTTTCTCCACTGAGGCTCCACCATAAAGATTCCACCGCCTTTCAAAATAGTGCCACCAGCTAGGAACCACATGTTCAAAAGCATAAGCCTATGGGAACATCTTGCTTTCAAACCACATAACATATTTTCCTATCTTAACTGCATCCTCCTGCCATAGTGACCTTTATCCTTTCCTCTCTTAACTCAGATGGTGGAGAGCCTAGGTTACACAGTATTTATCAAGGCTGAGTTGGCTTGTTGTCTCAAATTAAAGGTATCACATTCCCTTAACTATTAAGTTTCAGAGTCATTCATTTCATTCCACTGCTCTGTGGCTCACTTCTTTGACCAGTGTACAAGATGCAAGTCTGTGAATAAACTATCACTTATTCATGCTGACTCCTGCAGATGGACTTTTTTGGGCTATTGCCAGGTTTTTGCCTTTGTTCGCAGTTCTGCTGTGAGCTCCGTGTGACATCTCTGTCTGCTCATTCCCTGCAGAGACATCCTGGCTATTGTTGGCTTTTTACTCTTTTGTAAAACCTTCGGAGCCATCTTAATCAAGGTCTGTGGGGAAAATAAAGCCTGCTGGCTTCACCCTGGCTTCACCTTCTAAATTTATAGAACAAGTTTGCAGAATGAATTCTTTGATATTAAGAATTCTTATCCATGAATATAGTCTCTCCATCCCTGCCTGTCTTTTCATTTAGGTATATTTTAATGTCACTTTCAAAGGCTTTATATTTCTCTTTACATGTCTCTTAGATTGATTTCTAAGTTTCTGGAATTCTCTAATATACTAATAAAATTATTTTATTTCTTCTTTTCATATCTAAATATATGTCAAGAATGATACTTTTTTTTCCCAAGATCCGACCAGACCAGGGCCATCTGAGATAGCAGGGCAGTAGATAATGATGCATTTTCCATACAGAGGCTTCCTCATCTACACTCAGTAGAGTGGGGTACTAACTTCAATGTCAGGTGATCAGTCCTAGAAACGAGACCTTTGTAGAAGGTAAACTGCATCTTCTTTCTGATTCTGGTCCTACCACTCTCAGCTGTGCAGCTCTGAGCCAACTCCTTACCTTCATGATAAATCAGAACAAACTCTCAAGATAGTGCATGAAGTGACACAGGACACCATCGTCTGAAGTCACTAGAAATTGGGTGCTGAGATGATTATTCAGAAACGGTCAGTAGCAGAGAAAACTAGCGACTTTCAGGTTGTGCTCAGAACACAGAGCCCCCAGGGATTCGCTGTCCGATACAGATATGGTTTACAGGACTCTACATTTTCCTTATTATTCTCTTCCAGCAAAAGATGATTCTCTTTTACATTTAATAATTGGAAACCTACAAAGGATTTCTTTTTTAACAATGAAAGGAAAGAAATTAACAAAGAGGAGGAAGGCTGGCTATCTGATAAACCTCAGACCAGATGATCTCGGCTCCTTCCATCACTACCTTACCATGATGTCACTACATATCATCCAGAGAAAAAGCAATTGAGAACCTTACATGGTGGCTAAGCACTTGAGAGACTGAGAAAGCAGCCTCATCATGAGTTTGAGATCAGCCTAGGCTACATGTAAATTCTGGGCCAGCCTGGGCTAACATACAAAGTAAGACCCTGTTTTGACAAAGGAAAGAAAGGGATGGGAAGGAGATGGGGAAAGGAGAGGGGAGGGGAGTGTGGTAGTTTGAATGCAAAAAGCCCACCGGTCCGCAGTTGGTGGTGGTATTGGGGTAGGCTTAGATGGTGTAAGCTAACTGGAGAAAGTATTGTCACTGGAGGAAGGCTTTGATAGTAGGAGCCTCATGCCACTTCCAGTTTTCTCTTTCTGCTTCATGCCTATGGTTTAGGCTGCAAGCTCTCAGCTTCCTGCTCCCGCTGCTGTGCCAGCCAACTGCTACCATGCCTCCTCTTGGTCATGATGAACTCTCATCCTCATGGAACCACAACCCTAAATAAACCCTTCCTGCTCTATATTTCCTTGGTCCAGGTGTGTTCTCACAGAAATAGAGAAGTAACTAATACAGGAAGGGAGGGGGAAGCACTGAAACAATGTTGAATAAGGTTTGGTTAGAATTGGGAATGGTTGACAGGGAGGGTGAGAAGAGCGAACTCTGCCACTTTAACAGGAAGTAGACCCTAGAGGACATAGGTTGTGAGGAACTGAGTTCCCATCCACCCACGTGCCTTCCCTCCTGCTCAGCATCCTTCTCTGCTGAACATGATTTTAGTCTAGACCAGACTTCTAACCAATAATTCAAAATTGCTTTTAAGCTTTTCCCAATGTTACTGTTTATTCAATATACTTCTTCACGTTAGCTGACTTCATTATGTAAATGAGATTTAAGGTGAATTTTTTTCTTCCCGTGCATCCCCAAATACATGCGCAATTATTTAAATGATATCCAAACACTAAACATTACCCCACCTGTTAGAATACTCCTCTGGATGACTCTCTGTGTAGAGGCACTGGGTTTCACTTAGGTATGTGAGCGTACATGCAAGAAAGGCAAATGTGTGTGGAAGCCTCAGATTCCATCCCCCTTGTTTTTTGAGGTGGGTGCTTTCACTGGCCTAGAGCTCACTGGGTACTTGAGGCTGGATGGTCATCCACATCCAAGGATTTGTGTCTTTCTACCTCCCCAGTGCTAGGATTAAATGCATGAGCCACCACGGCTGGTTGTTTTAGTGGGTGCTGGAGGTTACACTCATGTCCTGCCCAGCTGAACTGTGCCCCCAGCCGTGACTCTTTCAAGATCTATGATCCAATACTCTTCAAGATACACTAATTGGTTCAAAACAGCATTCATTCTAGAGGGTAATGTTGCTTTTCTCCCTTTACGAGAAGATCTCTTCAACTTGACTTTTTCTTGTTCTCTATATTGATGTAGTTTAGATACTCAAATCCCTTTATTATTAAAAAAAACAAACAAACTGTTGAACATGATGTGCTAGACCCTAAACAAGGCACTAAAAACAGTATTTTGAAACCTCGGATGCATTATGAACAAAATCTGAAGAATCCCTTTTTCTTTTTTAAAGATCTGCTTTATTCATAATTATACGTATATCTGTCTGTACACGTGGGAATGTGGTGCCCACAGAGACCAAAAAGGACCATCAGATCCCCTGGAGCTTGGAGTTGCAGGCAGTTATGAGCTGTCTGACAGGGCACTGAGAACTAAACCCGGGTCTTCCGCAAGAACAGCAAGTGCTCTTAGCCACTGAGCCATCTCCTGAGCCCCAGGAGTCCCTTCTTTACAGCCTAAGTTCCCAGTTTCTTTCACCTGTCAGTCACAGATTTACAGAGAAGGCTGTTTCATTACTTAATGAGACATCTGAATGAGATGCCAGCAGAGAGCCCAATTTTGTAACAGGGCATCAACTCCCTCCCACCACATGCTAGCCATATAGTAAGAAAAGGAAACGTTGTCCCGATTTGCCTTCCCAGAATGAAATTAATTATGAGAATTTCGACTCTTTCTAAGTCTCTGAGCACTCCTGCCTTTCCCCCGGAGCGTTAGTTATAAATGAGTTTGCACTTTCTGTGCTGGGTAACGCAGGGGGAAGACGGATGGTCTGAAGAGGAGCTAGAATGCCGCAGTGTGAGTCTCCTTTCCTCCTCCAGCTCTGAAGCTCCTTGTGGAGCCTCCCTGGTCTAGCTCCTCCTGCCCCTGGAGGCTCTGATATTCTCTGTGTTATCAGCCCTGACCAATGGTTCTCAACCTTCCTAACGCTATGACCCTTTAATATAGCTTCTCATGTTGTGGGGACCCCCAAACACAAAATCATTTTTATTACTGCTTTATAATTTTTCTACTGTTACAAATATCCTAGTGTAAATATCTGTGTTTTCTGATGGTCTTAGGTGACCCCTGTGAAAGGGTCATTTGACTCCAAAGGAGTCACAACCTGTTTGTTGAGAACCACTGACCTTGACCACAAACCTGAGCTCACCTTTGTTATTTTCTTCTGTTCTTCCTTTTCATGGGTGTGTGCGTGTGTGTGTGCCATATACACATACATGTGTACAGGTACACATGCAGAAGCCAGTGTCTTTGTCCACAAAGTGTGCCTCTCTACACTCCCTACCTTATCCTCTCAGATAGGGTCTCTCATTGAGCCTGGAAGCCCCAGCCATCCTCCTGCCTCTGCCTCCAACAACAACAGGGTTGCAGGAGTGTGGGAAACTCAGCTTTGTGTATGAGTTGTGGGTGTCAATTCAGTTTGCCCTGCTTGCATAGCAAGATCTCTTACCATCTCCTCAGCCCCCGTTTTCATTGTGTTTGTGTGTCTGTCCGCAGACACTCATAAAAAATATAAATAAATAAATAAATAAATAAATAAATAAATAAATAAATAAATAGATAAATAGAGAAATAGATAAATAGATAAATGAACACATAAATGGAGCATCCTCTGAGCCAAGCAGGCCTATGTTTCTGCCTGGGGGCCAGGCCTATCCCTGCTCTCAGCTAACATGATATATGTGTTTTCACCCATCCATTTAGGAGACATTTTTAGTCCCTATTTTGTGTCATGTTCTGTGTGAGTTTGTGTGGATTTAGACAGCAGATTTGGATTTTCTTCCTCTCTTGAAGCTGAAGGAAACATCACAGCTCTTATTTATTCTGAAACTTATGGACAAGGAAGTATTATTTAACATGGAAATTATCCATAACAACCAAGAAGGAAAAACACTTCATACACTCCCCGAGTACCTAAAATCCCTAACAAGAGAAATCGACAAAGGCAGGAAAGGCATCAATGGCATCCAGGCCTGTGTGTGCAAGGAGGGAAACGGCCCGATCTGCAAGCAGAGTGAGTGTCACAGTGAATGGCAGGTGTACATGTGTGTGCACACGTATGTGTGTGCCTGTGTGTCAGTGTGTGTGTGTGCATGTGAGTATTTGTGTGTGTGGATGTGTGTGCATTTGCCTGTGCACGTGTATGCATATTCACATGTGCGCTGGTCATGTGCAACTACAGGGGTGTGTCATGGTGCGTGTGAAGGTCAGAGGACAACCTCTGTGAAGAAGAAACAGGAAGGCCACTGAGGATTTCTGACTCCTGGGCTAATTCCAGGTTCAGTAAGAGAGACTGATATTCTGCTCTGGCCTCCATGGGCACACTAGGGACACACACAGACACACACATGTACACACACACACATGAGGCTTGGGTATGTACCTCAGTGGCGGAACATTTGCCTTGCATGCACTGGGACATGCGCTCACTCCTCAGGAACACACGGAGGATGGAAAGCATCGTACAGCCTGTCCTTTGTAAATATGTAGCTTTACTCTGCTGTCATGATTTTATACCTCCCCCCAACAAAATGTAATTATATGTTAGGCCTGACATCCAACTAAAGCCCATTCTCTTCTACTCAAAGGACAGTGTTTACCCAATTCATTTCTGCTCTAAGGGCTTCTGGAATACACGGAACCGATATCCGTTAGGTTACGAACAAAATGGTAACAAACCTCTAAGGCTTCAAATGGCTCCATATATTTTGGCCCAATAAATTGTCTCCCAAGAACTTGTCTTCAAGATAATTTGAAGTAGCAGCAATTACCTATAATTATTACAGTAATTACAATACCAAAATCTTACATGCAGTATAAATCCCTCAAATAAAGACATGATTAAACTGGCATATAAAAGCAATATTAATGTCTACGGCCATACTCCTCCAACAAGCCCAATCTTGTCTTATAAAGTAATATTATGAGCCAGAGAGATGGCTCAGTGGCTAAAAGCAATTGCTGCTCTTATTGAGGACATAGGTTCTCACCACCCACAGGCAGGTCATAACCACCTGTAACTCCAGTTCTAGACGATCCACATCCCTCTTCTTGTCGCCTCGTGTATCAGGCTCTTACATACGTGCAGACAAAAAGCTTACAAAAAAATTAAAAATAAACAAAGGAATGCAAATATTTCACAATTATATTAGAATCACTATGCTGGATACGATAGAATAATACATGAAGCAGAAATGACACAAGGGGAAAAAAAGAGTGTACAAAGACTTGGTAAGATGCGAATGTGTAAAAAAATAGTCTTATGAACATAAAAATGTGGGGCTGAAGCTCAGTGACTCTGTCTAGCCCAGGACTAGAAATCAGTTCCCAGCACCAACAGTGGGAGGCCCATGTTAGGTATAACTCCAGGCCCATGTTAGGTATATGATGCCCTCTCCTGGCCTCCACAGGCCACTGCATGCATAGGCACATTCCCAGACACAGACACATACATACACACAAAACTGAAAATAAAATAAATCTTTTAAAATCTTTTTTAAAGGAAAGCAATAGATGCTCTGGTTTCTCCTAGGTCTTGTCTATAAAAATAATTGTTATCTTTTTTTTAATTATGATGAAAATCCAAGATACAAAGTAAAAATAATAATAATGATGATGATAATGAGAAGCAATCACCTAAAATCCAGTGATTCAGTAAGTTATTATATGGGCAAAATTTCAGAAATTTCTGTGATTAAAATTTTATGTTTATGTTTATATGTGCATATAACCAAGCAGAGATGATTATAACTCCTTTAAAACTGAATGTGGTACATATAATTATACTTTAATGAAAAAGCAAGCAAATAGAAGTAATATTTGAACTGTATAAAACAGGTTATTTTAATTCCAGAAAGTGTTCTCTCTAGGAGAACAGTGTGACATCATCAAGAAGCTATGGTTGGGCTAGAGGGACAGCTCAGTGGTAAGAGCCAGCGCTGCTCTTGCAGAAACCTGGGTTCCATCCCAGCACCCAAGTTTAGTGAGTCACAACAACCTGTAATTCCAACTCCAGAGGAGACTAACACCCTTTTCTGGCCTTTGAGGTCACCTGCATACATATGTGCAAACACAGAGAGAGAGAAAGAGA
This sequence comes from Psammomys obesus, assembly GCF_907164565.1. NCBI lineage: Eukaryota > Metazoa > Chordata > Mammalia > Rodentia > Muridae > Psammomys > Psammomys obesus. Next base: position 3,928,038 of record NW_026587032.1, on the reverse strand, counting down.
GAGAGACGCGGGCATATAATTAAATACAAAATAAATCTTGTCTTTAAAAAGATTCTATGTTCATTGTTTTTATACTACCATGATTTCATTTTGGATAACATCATTTGACTCTCATAAAAGTGTCAGAATTCATATTCTTCCACTCTTTACCTTCCCCTGTTCATTATTTCTATTTGTTCCATTATTTCCACTTTGTCAAGATTTATAACATTGCATCTTAATTCATAATTGCAGCCTCCACAGTTGCTTACTCTTCACTCCGTATTTACTCTCAACAGTAGTCTCTTGGCTCCCAACAGCTGTTTTCCTATTTTCACTTTATGAATAGGTGTTTGGAATTTTTAGAGGCAGTGCACACAAACATGATTCTTTTCAAGCCTACACACCCGCATTAATTAGACTGTGTGTTGGCCCAGTGGCCAACCTGTTTGGATGTCAGTTTGCTCAGAGTTGCACTGTGTCACCACAAGCCTATGTTTTGCTTTTCTAAGTCTACAGATTGCCCGTCTGATCTGACCTCTACTACACAGAGCAGATTGTCCAGCCCTTCAAACGGAGCATGCCTCGCAGTCACTCAGACACTACCTAGGCAGAGTTGTACACCAGCATGGACATGGCACGTGTCTTAGACTTGGAAGGACAGCGTGGCTTCTAGTCCTACGCCTATCACAGTTAGGACTCTGTGATGCAGTTCCCTCCAATCAGGGTGTCCTGCTGCTGGCGGGTT
>NW_026587032.1:3914671-3927301 GCF_907164565.1 Psammomys obesus | reverse complement strand
CTGTGATGCAGTTCCCTCCAATCAGGGTGTCCTGCTGCTGGCGGGTTTTTACGCTGCGGATCTTATAAACAGACATAGCGGCGTTCACCTGCGATCCCAACACTCAAGAAGCAGAGGCGGGATGATAGAGACCTCAAGATCGTCCTCTGCTATGTGAAGAGTTCGAGGCCAGCATGGGGTATGTATAAATAAATAAATAAATACATACATACATACATATCTGCTAGGGGAGAGTTACTTTTTGGGGAATGGCCACTGATAGGTCTCCTATGCTCTAGAAGAGGATGCGCATTAATGGATGTATGGGCAGTATTAATTGGATTCAATAAGTTGTTTTTTTTTTTTTAAGAACATGGAATTGAGAAGGGGACATGGGCGGGTGTCCAAGAGGATATGGAGTGGGAGGGAGTGGATATAATCAAAGTATACGTATGTGTATGGCATTCTCAAAGAATAAATTTACTATATGTTTTTAAACACTACAACTACAAGACATTTAAACAGCTGGGATGTGGCAAATATAATTCCAAGTGGCCCATGAAAATTCCCTGTGCGTATCAGGTTATGGTGAGCTCTTTAAGACTCCCATGATTCTAGAGCCTGGGAGGTGTGACTTTCACATTCACGGGCTACTGTACCAGTTTTGCTTCTGTGTCAGTGATAAAACTTCCCAACAAAAAGCCCCTCAGGCGGGGTTAGTGTTACCTCCCAGTTCCGGGTTACAGTCCACCATAGCAGAGAAGTCGAGTTGGGTACGTAGAATAGCTGTGCTCCTCCTCACACACAGTCAAGAGTGGAGAGAAATGAACACGTGAACTCTCAGCGCTCAGCTGCCCTCCTCCGGTCCTCAACAGGCTGGGACCCAAACTCGGGGACTGAACATTGCCTGCTCTCAGGCTGGGTCAGCCCACATCGATTAAGGCAATGAAGACAGTCCTCCACAGGCATGCTCACAGGCCAAACGGTCCCTCGCTGAGACTCTCGGGTGTTCTAGATTGTGTCAAGTTGACTGATGAAACCAGCCATTGCAGCTACATAGAGAGACTCTTTTCTCTCTCAAAATAAATAAGTCAATAAATAAGAAGAGGGGAAGGAAATAGAAACTCTACTTCAATGAAAAGTTTGAGCTTAAATGGCTTCAACGAAACATTCTGTGAGAGACTTAATATGTCAAATCCATACAATTTCTAGAAGAGTGAAGGGAAGGGCTATTCCCCTCTCACCTGTAAGATCACCTTTACAGTCCTATCAAGACCAAGACACTAGGATGGAAAGCCAAAAGCATGCCTCATGAACATGAATGCAAAAAAAAAAAAAAGTCTACAAACTCTGGCAAGTCCACGTCAATGACATGTAAATGGGATACTATGTCTACATGACTGAGCCAGATGAACCTCTTACTATTCTGCATGGTCTCTCATATGGGGTTCCCTGGCCTGCAGCGTGTGCGTGTGCGTGTGCGTGTGCGTGTGCGTGCATGTATGTGATGATGATGAGACGGGATGGACCTCAGTAATACAATTACACTTCCTGTATGTGACATGAAAGCAGAGGGAAAGTGATGTTGGGGGTGAAGAAAGACATCAGTGAGGGGTGCAGGGAGCTGGAACAGGTTAGTGTGTGACAGAGAGAGAGAGACAGAGAGAGACAGAGCGAGAGAGGTGAATGTGAGTAGATCCTAAAAATAAAAAGAAGGTAAAAATTAAAAATGGGTAATGAGGAAGGATGGGTGAGATAAAGGGTACATGTGAAATGACAGAGGAAAAGAGAAGGAGAAGGAGAACACAAGGGAAGCAAGGGCTAGCCTTAATGGGGTGAGATGGAGGAGGAGAATCCACTAAAACACATCATTCCAAAATGCCGTAATGATACCCACCACCTAGGCTACTGGTTAAAAAGCTAAGATTGCAAACGCAGGGCAGGCAAAGCCTGTGAGAACCACACTGGAGCTGGCCTGAAAGCCACCTCCTCCTCTGCACTGTGGCTTGCAGGGCCTGTTTGGCCTGCACAAAGTCTTTGCCACAGTCCCCTTGTTAGCAGCAAGTTTTCTCAAAGGCAGTCCTGGGCAAACACTGATGTCTGTAGAGGTTAGTGAGTGTGACACACAGAATTGTCCCGTGGTAAGGGGAGAATACGACCCCAAATCAGACTGTTTTTCACAGTAGAACTTTCTAGAGCCTTTCATATAAGACATGTATTTTGACTTCCTAAGGCCAAGACATGGAAAGTCTTTCCAGGGGGTATATTTTCCCAGATGCTGGTTCTCAAGCCTTTTCCTGGGAATGTCCAGTCATTAGGACTTTTTGTTTTCCTGTGTTCTTCTGGCTTTGTTTAGTGACAAAGAACAGAAGCTTAAGGTAGTACAAAACAAGAAGGCAGATCTGGGGGCTCAGCAGGTAAAATGTATGCCTTGCAAGAGCAAGGAGCTGTGTTTGATCCTCAGAACAGGTGTCTTAAAAAGCTAGGCTTGGTAGTGCCTGCCTGTAATCCCAGCACTGGGAGGTGGTGACAGGGGAGTCCTAGGGTTCACTGGGAAGCCACCTGAGCCTCCCTGAAGGTTAAAGTTGGAACAACACCTGAGGTTGTCCTTTGACACACATACACAGAGTGGGAGTGAATGTTCACCACACACACATATATCTATACACACACACAAACACACACACACGCAATAAAGTATTGTGTGAGTGGATCTGTATGGGTTCTTTCTGTTAGTCCAAACAAAGCAAAAAAGTTTCAAGCCAGGCTTGCTAGACAGCTCAGCAGGTAAAGATGTTTGCAATCTAAGGACCTGAGTTTGAGCTCAAAAGAAAACCAACTTTCACAAGTTGTCCTCAGACTACACACACACACACACACACAACACACACACACACACACACAACACACACACACACACAACACACACACACACACATGCAAATAAATGTAATATTTTTAAGTCCTAACTAAACTGCTCTCGCTACTTCTAGTATTTATTTATCCAAGGCATGTCCATGAACAGTCTCTCCCCAGCAGGTGACACCCTGTGCTGAACACAGATAATCAATCAGCAGCTAGCTGTGCTGGAAACAGAATGACAGACTGCTGAGGGACAAAGGTTGTCCATCAAGGGGACAGAGAGTCAGAGGAGAGGGCTTGGGAACCACCTCTGTGAGAAGAGGTGACTCCACCCCCAACAGCCCCATCTTCGGGGGTCACTGCTCATTACCATAGCCCCCACTTCAAACAGAGTTCACCGTCTGGGCACTGCCATCCATCTTCCTGTTGACACTTAGAATCACAAATCTTCCTTTCACCTCTCAAAAGGGTCTCAGTGGAACTGGAACACCCATCCCCAGCCTCTCCCTGCCTCCCGCCTCCTGCCTCCTGCCTCTCCCACACTATTCTTCTCTGAGAGTCAACAATAGCAAGCTGTACCACATAACAGTAATGGAGCCTGACCTCCTCCTAAAGGGGCTGGGGGCTCAGACCCTGGAGACAGGCCAGCTGGGAAGATGGGACAATGCAGGGTGAAAGAAAGGGCATGAATATTCAAACATGGCCAGGAGTTCTGGGAGTCCTGGCCCTAGAGGGAAGCGTGACTACTCCCTCCTGTTCTATGGAGAGCAAGGAGGACCAGACAGATGGCACAGAGTCCTTCAAATTTCCAGCACCAACTAGAAAGATGTTCAGAGCTCAGAGCTGACTCAGACCCAAGAAGAGGATGAGATGTCCCACCTACCTGGCTGCTCAGCCTTCTCTCCCTAATCCCCAAGTCCCTCTCCATGAGCTTCTCTGCCCTCTGAAACTACATTCACCAATTGTCCCAAAATGTGGGCAGGAGCTTCAGACAGGACATTGAGGTAAAGTTGAGAAGATGCATGCACAGTTGCAAAACAAGTCGCCAGGTTTTCATGAAAAACTTAACAGAAAAGATGGAGAATATATTTTAAAATAGGACAACACAAACCCTGCCCATAGTGGGGGTAGGTGTCAGTTTTCAAAGCAAAGGCAGAACAGAGCTGGGCTCCAATGGCAGGCTTTACTTTTAGACACAGAGAATACCTCAAAATTTCCTAAGGACTGGGCATTGGTACCGTTGCCCTGAAGGAAGCGGTGAGTCAGGGCCTAGTGGGTGAGTGCTCTCCCATCACCTAGGTTAGCTTCAGTGCTTTAGTCTGCCCTTTACTATTTCTCACTCCTCTCTTCACTTCAACCCCCAATCAAAATCTGTCTGCACCTGTCGCTTATCCCCTTGGGTGGGGAATTCCTCTGCCATGTAGTTCTCTCTTAAGTACAACTGACTTCCCAAGGCTTTCTTTACATCCATCTTCAGGACCTTTATTAAGTGCACAGCGGTGGCTCATCAGACATGTTGGCAACCTGGCTCGGACACAGAGCTGAGTCTCAGGATCGAGGCAAGGAGCCATAACAGTGCCTAAATCAAAGCTGCCTTTGAAAACTCGGTGTCCCCTAAGTCTGGTAGAGTGAAAGGTGGTACCTCCTGTCAACACTGGCTGTTGGCCTCTCGGGGAGCAGGCTGTATGTGAAAATTCGAGTCTTTACACAGTGCTGTTCACAATAAGAGGACCACTTATGCTTAGGATGTGTGTCCTCACTCTTGCCCCTTCTGGATTGTTTGTGTCCCTCAAGTTCCTGAGGCTGTAAGGGAGTCTCTGAAACACCTCCACCTCTCTGGCAGCTTTGGTTGTGGCTTTCTGCTTTTGTAAACATTACTAACCCAGAGACTTGCTTGTCTTTAGCAGGAAAATAGCTCAGCCAGGAAAATCTTTGCCTTCCAGGTATGAGGACCTGAGTTCAATGGCAAAAAAAAAAAAAAACTATAAAAAAAGCCAGGTGCAGTAGAATAAACTTGTAAACACCAGAGCCAAGAGATGGAGAAGGGAAGAACACTGCAGCTTGCTGGCCAGCTACCTAATTGTACTTGGGAAGACCCGGACCGATCAAAATTCTTTTCTCAAAAAACTAGGTGGATGTGGGACAGCAGCCAAGGTGGCCACTGGTCTCCATGTACAGATGCAAGCATCTCTCTCTCTCTCTCACGCACACAAACACACACACACAAGCCAACCCCACTTGCTGTCTCCCCTGACTCTTGAGAGGAGAAATTCCACAGTCTCTTTCACTCAAGAGGTTCTTCAAGAGATAAGCTAATAATGCCAGGCTTCCCTGGGCCCAGAAAACCTGAGTTTAAAAAAAGGCCCATGTGTATACTAGGAGGCCTGAGTCCACACACTTCTGCACTAGGCTCACAAATAGGACAAGCTGCACCTTATGGCTCCCTCTGTGCAGGAGAGGAACAACAAGACAGCCCTCAGTGGCTTTCCAGCTCTGAAGTACTGCGCTTCTCCACACAGCTCCATTAGCAGCCACATTGTCACAGCAGCCCCTTCCCGAGCCTAGGCTCAGATCTGCCTCTTTCATGCCATGAGAGATAGGCCGCATCTGACCTCAGGAGGACTTGGTATCCTCCCCAGGAAAGGCTCACAAAAGGTTCTGACCTCACAGATGACATGAGGCAGCAAGAAGCTATGCTAACAAAAGGGATCTGAGTCATCAGGTCCCCAGGCCCCCAGGTACCCTGCCTAACCCCCCTGAGTCTCTTGTCAGCTTTGTGGTCGATCACATTTGTCAAGTGAATGAGCATTCATTGTCACTGAGAATCAATCACTTGCTCAGACAGTGAGTGTCAGCATGCTCGGGCATCTCATAGCACTAGAGCCAGGCACACCATAGGAAGGTGGGGTTAACAGTGGGCCGGACCCTATCAACAAAAGCTGAGGATCCAGTGGCCTCCTGCTACTCTTCACAGTCAGAACCCTGGACAGCTCACTCTGGCCTAGTGTCATTATCTAACAATGACCTCTCCCCCTCATACCTCATGACCATGACTGGCACCGAAGAATAAGGGGGCTCCTTCGGGGGAGAACGAACCTGACTCTGACCTCAGCTTTCAAAATCAGATACTTCACTGATTTCCACTAGGGTCTGCCATGCTGGTGACACCATGACCAATCTCTGCCCAGGTACACTGTTGGATATTTGTCAGTTTCACAAGGGAAACTGGCTAGTGGTCCCCATCAGGTACCAAAGAGATATGATGTGGTCCACACAGGCCACAAATTGTCCAGGGATAGGGGGGATCCCCACAGTCTGAAGTCTACTTAGTTCCTAGGTTCTTCTTTCCCCAGCCCCCAAACATAAAGGATCCAGATGTCATCCCCAGCCTTCTGCCCCGAATACCTTGGAGTCTCTATGGTGACTGAAAAAAAAAAAAAAAAAAAAAAACCAACCATAATAACCTCAATCCTGGAGGTCACTCACTGCGACATCCACAGCCCTTGCCTGGCTCCGGACCACTTCCCCCTTCTGAATGGTCCCAAGTCTACGACCTAAAGGCTCCATCTACCCCGCTACCACCTGCCTCCTCCCGTATGGAAGAAAACGGGTTGAAAGGCTGCAGATGCAGTGGACCCGCTGCCCATCTCCCAACAGGTCACCCGCCCACTCTGTTCTCCTTTCCTCCGCCCCCAGCAGGAGCTGGAGCAGAGCCTCAGCCTCAGCCGCATCTGCACTGCGCCTTGCTCTCTTCCCTCCCCCTCCCAACCCACGCATCCGCAGTTTTCCAACAGTGCGTCTTCGCCACACACGCTTCTTCTGCTTGGTGCAGGGGCTACAGAGACATCGGGGGAGGTTGAGAAAGCATCAGAGTGAGGGGTTCAACATGCTCTTGGGTCCCTACCCACGGCCCAGCAACCCCTATCAGCGACGGTGCCACAGCCCCGCCGTCCACAAGCTCCTGTGCATGCCCACCCTACAGCCGTGAGCAAAATGAGTTGAGACCCAGCACCTCATTCACGGCCACTGGGCTCTCGCCAACAACACTGGGTTGGACAAGGGTTAGGGCTGCAGGAAGCCCAGGGTGACAAAGAGAAACTGATTCGACGCAGAGACGGTGAATGTTGCCCAGGGCCGGTCGCCAGTGCAAATTGGCCAAGCTGGAGGTCTGACGTCATCTCCAGCCTCTCTGCTCTGCACAAACTCTCCACAATCCATCATGCCCCATGCCTTCTGCTCCCGCCCTTGGACTCACTGTCCACATACTGCCCTCCTCTCCCTGCAGCAAAGGGTGCTTTTGGAAAAAGCACGTCACAGCTGTCCCTTAGCCCTGGCCAAGCCACTGTGTTCTCTGCTGCAAAGAGGCCCAACCCCATCGCAGTGTGGACACCACGCAGGTCATTCACTGAGGTCATGGGGTGACTATGGATAGCCTGGAGACCTGTGGGGAAACGCCCGAAGGCGGGTGGGAAATTGAAGAAGACATCCCCTTCTCAGCCTCTTCCCCTAGTGGGTGTGATAAGAGTTGAGAGACATCTCAGTGGGCTGCTCTCTTAGAGGAGAGTTTGCCGACAAGACACAGGGACAAGAGAACCGAACTTTAAATTACCCATACCTGAGTTTAAATTCCATCTCTGTGGCCTCAAGAAGGCTTCCCTCTTCTCTAAGGCTCAGACTGTTTAGCAGTATTATGATAATAGCAGGGCTTACAGTGATTGGCAGTGGTGAGGAGTCAGTCAATGGAACCACATAGAAAGAATTTGCTACAGTAACGGCCATTGGCTTACAGCAAACATTAGTAAGTATTAGCCCTGATTTACCACGCTCAGAATATCCTGATCCCCGAGCAAGTGCTCAATCTACAATGGTCGTTTTCGTAATGTCTACCTCCTGGTGTTATCAGCCTTCTGGTATGGTCTGCTTTTATTGTTGTTTAATACAGGGTCTCACGAAGCCCAGTCTGGCTGTAAGCTTGCTAGCTAGCCAAGGATGACCTGAACTTCTGATTCTTCTGACTCCACTTCCCAAGTGTTGGGATTAAAGGTGTGTGTCACCACGTTTGATTTATGCCATGTTGGGGTTGGAACCAGAGCATGGTGAATGCTAAACAAGCACTCTACAGTTTACCCTTCTCCTTTCTGATATCATCTATGATCTGGCTGTGTGATAGGGATGGGGACAAGGCATAGTCAGGATTGTCAGTGAGTGTCCGTGGGAGTGATGTTTAGAAAGAGCTAGGTGGGTTCAGTCACATGCCCAGTGTGCTCAGAGTGAGGGGAAAGAAAGGATGGCTGCCCTTGCGTGTGGACTCCACACCTTGTCTGACCCTGCTGGCACCTCCTTACCAGCGTGACCAGCTCCCCACAGTCCTGCCCAAGCTTTTGGCTGAAAAACCTACTTCTCAACAATTACGAGAAATGCTTCTCCATTACAATGAGAATTCTGTTCATTCCCTACTTCATCCTTTCTCTATGCATGAAATAAATTGGTCCAGAGAGGAGGACACACCGCTTCTGAGTGGAACTGAGAACTCTAGCTGGACACCCTAGGTCAAATCCGCTAGGCCAGGCATGTGAAAGGAAAGTGGTGGCATAGGGAGTAGCCTGTGGGGACTCCCAACTGATCTCTCTTCTAAAGGAAGGGAGCAGCTGCACACCCCTCTCTTTTCCCCTCACCTGTGTGAAACAGGTTTGTGTGCCCCACACACCCTGTGCTGTCATTCCTCAGCTTTCACATCCAGGCAGTTTGAAGCTGTGCACAGAAAGACTGACCATAGCATCATGTAACATTCTGTTTACCCTCAGGGTGCTTGGGTATCTTTGGAATGATAGCTCACCCAAAAACACATGGAGTCCCAGCTGTTTAGGAAGCAAAGGGAACAGCTATTCTGCATTTATCAAAAGATGGTTCCAGCCGTGATTACAGAGTCTGCCTTGCTTGGCTCCTTCCTATTGGCCAGATGGTCCTGGCGGAAGCTGCTGCTGCAGTGGCTGGCCCTCACACAGGACTGTCTGAAGCTGACACTGGGCAAGCAGTAGGAAATGTTCTGCAGATATGACTTCCCCAATGTCCCTGTCAGATCCACCCGCAACACAGCCAGCACATCCTGCAGCCCTCACATGTGGAACCAGACCTCCAACCCTCACTCCAGGCATGTGTGTCCCTCCCAGAGAGATGCATGCCAACTCTCTCAGGTCCCTGAGGGACAAACACAGACAAAAATCTCACTTGTTAACAAAATGTTCCCAGATGTCCTTGTGTGCTGGTTCCATGAGGGTAAAAGAGAAACAAAATGTAATGGCACCTCTCAAGGAACTTAGTAAAAGACACATGGTGCATGTGTTAGAAATCAAAGGAAGAAGCCAAGATGGCAGACAAGGGGCAAGCAGCTCTTTTTAGCTACTCAGCATCTTAGAAGCAAACCTTCCAGAAAACAGCATTGCAGCAAGGTAAGTGACTTGGGGACACAATGAAGCTTAGCTCTGGGCAGAGCTTAGAGATCCTGTAAGATCAGAAGATGGGAATGAATCTCAATGCTCAGCCCATGATGGCTGCACAGAACAGTGAAGGGGGAGACTAATGGAAAGGCAAAGAGGGACAGGTGCTATGAGCAAAACTGGCACAGAAACAAATGAGAACAGGAAGCAGAATTCGGCTGATATGAAGATTTATGTTGGGATGGGACTAGAGAACAGTTCAGTGTTCATATAGATGCTTAGTACAAAAACCATTAGGAGAAGGTTGCGCCCAAGTGTGCTTCCTTGGAGACTTTTGTCTTACATTTTTCTTTCCCTGGAACCCACGAGTATTGCCTGGCTGCCCTGGCCCATGTCTTCCTCATGATCCAGTGTGGTCTCAGCAGAAAGCTGCTCAAACAAGCCCAATGAAAATGTATGCAGTAACATTTATGTTGGAGATGAGGAAGGCAATGAAGTTCGCTTTCTTTAAGGTGGGTGGCTTTGGGATCAGCTGAAGGGCACCTAGAGACAGAGTCATCAGGTGATCTCAGGCAGGGACAGACATCAGCAAAACATAATCATGGGTGATAAAAAGCACGGAGCCTGCTGTGGGAGCCCCACCTTCACCTGGGTGCCAAGGGGCCTGAGAACCAAACACAACAATGATCAGGGCTGGCCAGGCCATGAAAGGGTATTGAGTTGAAAAGAGGGGGAAGGAGAGAGAGGAGAAAGGAGGGGAGAGGATCCTCCTAAGACTTCATGTTCTTCAAGGGCACAGAGCCAAGACAACAAAGAAAGAAGAGCCAGTGGCCTTAGGTGAAAGCACACTATTGCCTACACAACCACAGTAGAGATGAGACTTCATTTTTTTTAAATATGTTTATTGGCTCATTGAATCATTTGAGTACATGTGTGCATGTTCTGTTTTTATTTTTACTTGTATATTCTTTTTTGTTATTTTCTTTACGTATCTTATTCTTTCTATTTTCCAATGTTAAAGTTATCTTATTCTCTCTCTCCTCTCTCTCTATATATATATGTATATATATTTGCATATGTGTGTATGTGCAAGTATGTACATATACATATATGTATGTATATAAAGTAGGTGTGTGTGTTTCCTTTTTATTCTCATTCTCTGTAATTATGGCCTCATTTTTCACATTTTTTTTCCTTTCCTTTTCTTTCATTGCTGGAATGTTCTAACTCTTCTTTTGTTCTTCATTGTCCATTTTATTCTCTCCCCTTCCCCCATTCTTTTTCCATCAACATAACAGAGTAAAACTAGAAATGAGCTGGACAAACTACAGATATTATATAAGTATATGGAGACTGGACTTTTGAATGACCACTAGTTTGCTGAAGCAATTAATGAGAAATTTTTAAAGTCCTTAGAATTAGATGAACATGAAAAATATGTCCAAATGTGTACAGTACAGCAAAGGCAATTTTAAGAAGGATGTTTACAATCATAAGTGCCCGGAATTTTGAAAAAAATTTTTAAAAATCTCAAAGAAATAATCTAACAATGTGCTGCAAATTCTTTAAAAAAAATTCTTAAAAAAAAGAGTAAGCCACACCCAAACCCAATAGAAGGAAAAAAAATAAAGATCTAAAATAAATAAGTATAGTCTAAAAACCATCATTTAAAAGGGATCAAAGAACATCCTTTGAAAAAATATAAGTATTGACAAACCCTTAATAAAACTTACCAAAAGGAAGAGAGAAAGGACCCAAATTATAAAATTAGAGACCAACTTGGTGACAAATGCCAATAACTCCAGGACTCATGGGGCTGAAGAAGGAGGGAGTGAGCTCAGAGCTAATCCAACTACATAATTAGTTTGAGGCCAGCCTAAGTTTACACAATCAGATAATGATTCAAGAATAAAAGGAAAGAAATATACTAATGTTTCAAAAGAGAACACTACAACTAATACAACACTCAAATTCAGAAGTTCATTAAAGATTATACTCAGGAGGAAATAAATAAACTTCTAGTTATATATTACTGACCAAAATTACACCAAGAAGCTGTAAAAACATAAATAGATGGAAAACACATAATAAGACTGACAGTAATAAAGGTCTCCTAACACAAAAAGCCCAAGACTAGGTAGATTTGTTGAAAAACTTTCCCACATATTTTTTAAAAAATTCAACACTGATGTACATAATTATTATATGACGTAGGGAGGGGGACTGCCTCCAGACTCACTCAGGGAAGCCAGAATTACCCTGATATTAAAACAAGATTAGGGCATAATTAATAAAGAAATCTGCAGAGCAGTATCTTTGGTGAACATAGACATAAAATTTCCCAATAAAATACTTGCAATTTTGAGTCAACAATGCATGAAGATAATATGCCATCATCAAGATAATTTCATTCCAGAAATATAAGGTTGCCTCAACACATACAAATAAATGCAATATAGCACATAAACACATCAAAGGGGGTGCTAGGTACAGTGGGGCACACCTCTAATACCAGCAATGAGAGGCAGAGACAGGTAGATCTCTGTGTGTAGAGATCATCTAGTCCACTAAAAAAAAGAAGAAGAAGAAGAAGGAGAAGAAGAAGAAGAAGAAGAAGAGAGAAAGAAAGGAAAGGAAAAAACCTGCAGTCAAGAGGAGAAAGTATGCATGATCATCTCAATGAAGGTAGAAAGATCCTTTGATAAAATCCAACCTCTTCATCACAAGAAGTCCATTATAAATAAACAATGTCATTCCTCATAATAATGAAGAATACATGTAACAAACCCACTTTCATTATCATAGAATGGGAGGAAAGTGAAATGCTCTCTCTAAAATCAAGAACATAAAAAGGATCCTCTGTTCTCATCACTGTGGACTTGAGTTGCTCAAGCAACAAGACAAGGAATGAGGGTTGACTGGATGACTCAGTTGTTGAAGGTGGATAGAGGGAATTGACTCTCCCAAGTCACCCATTAACTTCTATAGATGCTCTGTGGCACACACACCTTAACACACAGAAGATATACCACAAGCACACGCACACGCACACACACACACATGAGATAGATAGATGAACTATAGATAGACAATAGATAAGCAGGTATAGATAGATAGATAGATAGATAGATAGATAGATAGATAGATAGATTATAGATGGATGATAGATAGACAGATAGACAGATGGAATGTACTCTAGAGATTTTTTTAAGACAAGAAATGGAATACAAGTAGGAAAGGAAGAAATCAAAATATCCCTATTGCAGATGATATGATCCTATTCTTGAATGACCCTAAAGCCTCAAAGATAGATAGATAGATAGATAGATAGATAGATAGATAGATAGATAGA
>NW_026587032.1:3873480-3914661 GCF_907164565.1 Psammomys obesus | reverse complement strand
AGATAGATAGATAGATAGATAGATAGATAGATAGATAGATAGATAGATAGATAATATATAATCAGTTACTTTTCTATTGCTGTGATAAGGCATCAAGACCAAGGTGAATTGTAGAAGTGAGAGTTTATTGGAACTTACAGTTTCAGAGGGTTAGAGTCTATGCCTATCCTCAGGGGAAGAATGGCAGCAGACAGGCAGCATGGTGCTGAAACAGTACCTAAGAGCTTACATTCTGACTCACAAAAAGGAGGTAGACAGTACTCTGGGAATGGCAGGAGGCTTTTCAAGTCTCAAAGCTCTCCCCCATGACACACCTCCTCCAGCAAGGTCACACTTCATAATTCTTCCCAAACAGTTCCATCAAACTGAGATATGAGCCTGTGGAGGCCATATCTCAGTGGCTAGGTAGATAGATGATTGATAATGGAGCCATAAACAAGAATAAAACATGGGAGATTTTTCATAAAAACAGATGGAACTGAGCTCATTGGATTAAACAAAATAAGAAAGACTCAAAAGGAAAGGTATCATATGTTTAATGTTTAATCCTGTGTGTGGAATCCAGAGGAAAAGCAACATGAATGAAGAAGGAAAATTATCAAGATAGAGAGAGTGTGTCACTTAGATGGGTAAGTACTGGCACAGGCTATTAAAATTATTGCTTTCATGTTAATTTCAGTCTAACAGATATAATGCATGATCATATTAACAAAGACCGAGATGAGTACAGAAGATGAGAGGATTACTACAACTGAATATTTTCTGTTGAACATAATTTTGCTCTTGACTGAAAATTACACAGATTTAGATAAGATGGATCTCTCTAAAACATTTAAAGTGCCCACAGACAGAACATAACTTTTCAAAACACCAGGGCAAAATAACATGTGCCTCATAAAGCACAGAAAATAATAAAAAGAGGAAGCATAAAGTCATACAAAGTTTTAAAAGACTAAATTGTAGACATTAAAAATAAGTACAAGTGAGTTTAGCAATTGTTTTACATGGGCAAAAGTGCCTTCAAAGAGAGTAACTGCTCCCCACATGGATAAATTCCACTCCATTGAAAGGAAACCTCTCTGAAACAAAGTAATATGCACCGCAAGAAAAGCTTTAAAATTAATGGAAAAAGACAGGACAGACCATTTTAACAGCAAGATATTAGATTCACAATTGTAATTGGAGGAAACTAGAACTCAAAGTTCATGACAGAAGATAAGGCTGGTCATGAAGTACTCAGTACATCATGGTGTCTTGTTAGTTTATCAATCAAGACATTTCTTTGAAATAAATGTGATATTATCTAGATGTTGAGAAAATAATGTAATAGAATATTGAAATACATACCTACAACCTTGATTAGAAAAGTTGAAAATGATATGAGGGGCCAGAAAGATGGTTCAGTGGTTAAGAGCACTTGCTGCTCTTGCAGAGGACTATGGTTCAAATGACAGCACTCATATCCAGAGACTTACGACTCTCTGGAATTCCAGCCCCAAGAGATCCAATGCCTTCTTCTGGCCTCCAAGGCATCTGAACACACATATGTACATTCACACAGCATGTGAACATAAATCAAATAAACATGTTTTTAAATTAAGGTAGGAAGAAACTGGTTCTTTACAACACAAATACAGATTTCCTCTTAAGTTGCCTTAGGAATCATAAAAGCCAGTCATTTATGAGGCTACGGTGAATATCTTGACAAGGTGTCAAGATAAGTATGGCAGTGTCATTTCAGAGCTGGAAGTAATAATGTTCAAAATTAGACTTACAAGTTTTAAATTCCAGACTCTCAGAAATTACTAACATTATTCCAAATCATTGTTGGGTAAAAATAGAAACTAACCTCATCATCAAAAATCCTTTAAAAGATAATATAATTTGAGGGTACTGAATATTGAAATTCATAAAAGGTAATCATAACTATGTGTTATTAAAATTGGTAACTTCCCATGTTATCCAACAAGAGGAGTGGGAAATGTGAATCAAGCACTGAAGATAAGATTTCAGAAAAAAAGAGACCGAAGTAAGCCAGCCTTACATGAACTGACCAATCTAGAAGCAAAGTTTAATGAGTGTAATTGATAAAGTATCTAAGGGGTTATTATTCTTTAAGTTTGTTTACTTTGTTTTACCTGTATGGATGTTTTGCCTGCATGTCTGTCTGTCTGTGAACCACATGTGTGCCTGGTGCCTACAGAAGTCAGAAGAGAGTGCCACATTCCCTGTAACTGGACTTAGGGATGCTTGTGAGCCACCATGTGGGTGCTGGGAACTGAACCTGGGTCCTCTAAAGAAGCAACAAGTGCCCACATGGCTACAAGAAGAGAACTGACTCCTGCAAGTTGACTTCTGCCCTTTGCACAGTCACTATGGCACATGCATGAGCACACACACTGAGAAAATAAATAAATAAATGTGAAAAAACTTGTTTTAACTTCTAAGACAGCTCAAGGAAGAGCCATATCTAATAAAAGCTATTAGAAATGAGAGTCTTTCTATTTTAGCATTAAGAACACGGTGTACAGCTCAAGGCTAGCAGCGTTTGAGAAATCCCATTGAAATCGATTATTTTCTAGAAAAGATAAATTAACAAAATTTGCTCATGCCAATGTGAAACACTTGACTCTCTAAAGAACCCAGAGAGATATTCATAGAAAAATCTTGGCCATCTTGTTCTAAGTGCCAAAACGTAATTTTCTATGTATGTACTCACTTATAAGCAGATTTCATCCATATCGTGCAGGATAAACGTGGTACAATTCACACATCCAAAGAAAATAAGTAAAAAGGAGAACCCAGGGGAAGATGCTTGAATCACATTCAGAAGGGGAATAGACAGTGGAAGTGGTTGAAGGGAGCACAAAGAAAAAAAAAAATGAGGGTGGAGATCAGACCTGGGGAGAGCAGGAATGGGGATCAAGAGGACAGAGGGCGGGCCTGCAGAGAGAAGAAAACTATGGGTGGGGTATCTCTACAACAAGCTAAAGATCTGAGACAGGGTAGAGTTCTGGGAGAATATGGAAGTGACTCTAGCTGAGACTTCTAGTAGCAGAGGTCATGGAGACTAAAGAGGACACCCTCTAACTAGACAAAACTCATAGTGAAGGGAGGAGAATACCAACCCACCCACAAAAATTTGGACCCAAAATTTACCCTGACAACAAGGTGTGCAGGGATAAAGATAGAGCAGACATTGAGGGAATGCCCAACCAATGTCTGGCCCAACCTGAGACCCACCGCATGGGTGAGAGCCAGCCCCTGACACTTTTAATGATATTCTGCTATGCTCTCAGACAGGAGCCTAGCATAGCTCTCCTGAGAGGCTCCATCCAGCAGTGGATCAAAATGGATGCTGAGATTCACAGCCAAACATAGGGTGAAGTGTAGGGAGTCTTGTGGAAAAGTGGAGGGTAGGAGAATAGAAGCACCTGGAGGTGACAGGAGCTCCACAAGAAGACCAACAGAGCCAACTAACCAGGGCCCAGATGGGCTTGCAAAGACTGAAGCACCCAAATAAGGACCATGAATGGACTTTACCTAGGCCCCCTACACAGATGTAAATGATGGATAACTCAGGCTTTATGTAGGTTCCCTGAGTATGGGGGGGGGGGCTGTCTCTGAAATGGACTCTATTGCCTGGTTTTTTTATTATTTCTCCCTGGCAAGACTACCTCACCAGACCACAGGGGAAGAGACTTGATGAGCTGGGGTGGGTTGGTAAGAGGACTCCCCTTTTCTGAAGAATAGTGGAGGAGGAGAGTGAAGAGGGACCAGAAAAAGAGGAGGAAGTTACTAATTATTTATTAACTAGTTATTAATTAAAAACTTACCTTTTAGCTGTCTGCCAGGTTCCCCTGACAAATGTGTCAGTGATGAATTCTGCTCTATCCCCTGTGCACTCCATTTCCTAGCCTGAAGCTCTACTTGCATTCCCAGAGGCCTGCTGCAATCAGGGACTACCAGATCAGATCCCCTCTCCGCAAATTCCCTGCCAGCTGGGTACCCTCTGGGCAAGCCCAGCAATGGTAAGCTCCTCCGTTTTTGCTTGTGTGCTCCATTTTAAAGTCCAGAGTTCTGCTTGCATTTCTGGAGGTCTGCTATTATCAAGGACCACCAGGTGTGACTCCTCCCCCCATTTCCCTGCCCATTGGCCCACAAAAAGCACTCCCAACAACAGTAAACCACACCTGCTCCCCTGCACACCATTTTCTGGCCCACAACTTTGCCTACATTACCAGAGGCTTACCAACACCAAGGTCAACCAGATGTCTAAAGGCCAGCATAAGAACACAAGCAACAATATCCAGGGCAATATGGAACCACCAGAGCCCAGCTATTTTACTACAACAAGCCCTAGATACCTAACACAGCTGAAGCACAAGAAAATGTTCTTAAATCCAATCTTCTGAAGATGATAGATGCCATTAAAGAGGAAATGAATAAATCCCTTAGAGAAATACAGGAAAATACCATCAAACAGATGAAAAAAATGAATACAACTGTTCACAACCTATAAATGGAAATAAAAGCAATAAAGAAAACCAGACTAAGGAAATGCTAGAGATTAAAAACATAGACAAGAAAACAGAAACTACAGGCACAAGCATCACCAACAGAATACAAGAGATAAGAGAAAATCTCAGGTGTAGAAGATACCATAAAAGAAATTGATATATCAGTCAAAGAAAATGTTAAATATAAAGTTTCTAACATATCGCATTCAGGAAATTTGAGACACTTTGAAAAGACCAAGAATAATAGAATAAGAATAATAGAATAGAATAGAAAAAGGAAAAGATGCCCAGTTCAAAGGCCCAGAAAATATCTTCCACAAAATCATAGAAGAAAAGTTCTCTAACCTAAAGAAAGAGATGCCTATGAATATACAGGAAGCTTACAGAACACCAAACAGATTGGACAGAAAAGAAAATCATCCTGTCACATAATAATCAAAACACTAAATGTACAAAACAAAGAAAGGAAAAAGGGTCAAATAACATAATGGCAGACCTATGAGAATTACACCAGACTTCTCAACAGAGACTTTAAAAGCCAGAAGGTCCTAGGCAGATTCTTGCAGTCTCTATGAAACCACAGATGCTATACTCAACAAAACTTGCAATCACCATAGAAGGAGAAAACAAGATATTCCATGAAAAACACAAATTTAAACAATAACTTTCCATATATCCATCTCTGCAGAGGATGCTAGAAGGAAAACTGCAACACAAGGAGGTTAACTATACCCAAGAAAGCACAGGAAATTCATAATTTCACACTAGCAAAAACAAAAGAAGGGAAGTGTACATGCATCCATGTGTATGTGTGTGTGTGTGAATGTGCACAAGAATTAACAATCACTGATTCATTAATATCTCTTAACATCAATGAACTCAATTTTCCAATATAAAGACAGAGGCTAACAGAATGGATGAGACAACAGGATCCATCATTCTGCATACAAAAAACACATCTCAGCAGCAAAGATAGCAGAGGGCTGGGAAAAAAAAAATTTCAAGCAAATGGACCTAAGAAGCAAGCTGGAATAGCCATTATAATATCTAACAAAATAGATTTTCACCCAAAATTAATCAAAAGATATGGGAAGGACGCTTTTTCATCAAAGAAAAAATCCACCAAGATGCTATCTCAATTCTGAAAATCTATGTCCCAAATACAAAGACACCCACATTCATAAAAGAAACATTATTAAAGCTTAAATCACACATCAAACCACACGTTAACAATAGGAAACTTCAACACCTGACTCTCACCAATGGACAGGTCATCCAGACAGAAATGAAATAGATGAATAATGAAACTAAAAGACATTATGAATCAAATGGACCTAACAGATACTTACAGAACATTTCATATATATACCAAAGAATATACCATCATCTCAGCACCTCACTGAACCTTCTCCAAAATTGACCATATACTTGGCCACAAAGCAAGTCTCAATAGATACAAGAAATTGAAATAACCCCATTTACCAGATCACCATGGATTTAAGCTGGACTTCAACTACAGAAACAACAAAAAGCCTACAAACTCATGGAAATGAAAAAACTCTCTACTCAATGACAAACAGGTCAGGGAGAAGATAATGAAAGAAATTAAAGACTTTCTAGAATTCAATGAAAATGAACACACGAAATACTCAAACTTATGGAACAAAATTAAAGAAGTGCTAAGAGGAAAATTTATAGCACTAAGTGCCTTCATAAAGAACTTGGATACATATCATACCAACAACTTAACAGCACACCTGAAAACTCCAGAAAAAAAAAAAGAAGCAAATAAATCAAAAAGGAGTAGATGGCAGGAAATAATTAAACTCAGGGCTGAAATCAATAAATTAGAAACAAAAAAGAGTAATACAAAAAAATCAATAAAATGAAGAGTTGGTTCTTTGAGAAAATCAACAAGATAGACAAATACTTAGCCAAACTAACTAAAAGGTAGAGAGACAATGTTCAAATTACCAAAATCAGAAATAAAATGGAGGCCATAACAACAGATAATGAGAAAATCCAGAGAATAATTAGGTCTTACTTCAAAAACCTGTACACCACAAATTTGGAAATGAAATGGACAATTTTCTTGACAGATACTACTTACCAAAGTTAAATCAAAATCATATAAACTATTTAAATACACTTATAAACCCTAAAGAAATAGGAGCAGTCATTAAAAGTCTACCAGCAACAACAACAACAAAAATCCCAGAACCAGATGGTTTTAGTGCAGAATTCTACCAGACTTTCAAAAAAAAATCTAATACTAATACTCCTCAAACTATTCTACAAAATAGAAACAGAAGGATCATTGCTGAACTCCTCCCTTGAGGCTGCAGTCATCCTGATACTTAAACCAAACAAAGATTCAACAAAAAAAAAAGAGAGAGAGAGAGAATTTCAGACCAATTACCCTTATGAAAATTGATAGGAAAATACTCAATAAAATTGGTAGGGGATGAGGGAGGGGGCTACAACTGGGATACAGAGTGAATAAATTGTAATAAATACATAAATATTTTACCTTAAAAATTACTCACAAACAAAATCCAAGAACACATCAAAAACATCATCTACCATGATCAAGTAAGCTTCATTCCAGGGATACAGGGACAGTTCAACATATGAAAATCTACCAGGGACAAGATAAGGCTACCTGCTCTTTCCATATCTATTCAATATAGGACTTGAAGTTTTAACCAGAGAAATATGCCAACTAAAGGAGATTAAAGAGATACAAATTGGAAATGAAGAAGTCAAAATATTGCTGTCTGCAGATTATATGACAGTATATGTAAGTGACCCCCAAAAATCTTTCAGAGAACTCCTGCACTTATAAACATCTTCAGGAAAGTGACTGGATACTAAAAAAAAAAAAAAAAAAAAAATCAGTAGACCTCCTTTAAACAGACTGAAGAAGAATTTAGAGAAACAATAGCCACAAATAACATAAAATATCTTGGTGTAACTAACTAAGCAAGTGAAAGACTTGTATGACAAGAACTTCAAGTCTTTCAAGAAAGAAATTGAAGAAGATATCAGAAGATGGAAAGATTTTCTATGCTCTTGGATTGGTAGAATTAACATAGCAAAAATAGCCACCTTACCAAAAGCAATCTACAGATTCAATGCAGTTCTCATCAAAATTACAATTCCTTACAGATCTTGAAAGAATAATCCTCAACTTCATATAGAAAAAAAAAAAAAAAACAGGATAGTGGAAACAATCCTGTATAATAAAAGAACTTCTGGAGGTACCTCCATTCCTGATCTCACGCTGTACTACAGATCAATAGTAACAAAAAACAGCACAGTATTGACATAAAAACAGACATGTTGATCAATAAAAACTGAATCAAAGACCTAAAAGTAAACCAATACACCTATGGATACTTGATTTTTTACAAAGAAGCCAAAACTATAAAATAGAACAAAGAAAGCATCTTCAACAAATGGTGCTGGTCTAGCTGAAGGTCTGCATGTAAAAGAATGCAAATAGATTCATTACCCTGCACAAAACTTAAATCCAAGTGGATTAAAAACCTCAACATAAAACTACATACACTAAATCTATTAGCAGAAAAAGTGGGGAAGAGCCTTGAATGAATGCATCACCACCGAAGACAACTTCTTGAACAGAACACCAACAGCTCAGGTACTAAGATCAATAATTAATAAATGGAACCTCATGAAACTGAAAAACTTCTGTAAAGCAAAAGATACTGTCAAAAAGACAAAACAGCAGCCAAGAGAATGGGAAAAAAATCTTTACCACCCCTATATCCAATGGAGGGCTAATATCCAAAATATATAAAGAACTTAAGAAATTAGACAGCAACAAACCAAATAACCAAATTTTTAAAAATGGGGTACAGAGCTAAATAAAAAATTCTCAACTGAGGAGTCTCTAATGGCTAATAAACAAAGAAATTTTCAGCACCATTAGTCATCAGGGAAATGCAAATCAAAACAGCCCTGTGATTCCATCTTTCACCTGCCAGAATGGCTAAGATCAAAAACTCAAGTGAGAGCTCATGCTGGAAGGATGTAGAGAAAGGGGAACTCTCTTCCATTGCTGGTGGGTGTGCAAACTTGTACAACCACTGTGGAAACAAATCTGTCAATTTCTTAGAAAATTGGTAATAGTTCTACCTCAGGACCCAGCTATACCACTCCTGGGCATATAACCAAAAGATACTCCACCATACCACAAGGACACTTGCTGAACTGTGTTCATTACAGCTTTATTTGTAATAGCCAGAAACTGGAAACAACCTAGATGTCCCTCAGCTGAAGAATGGATAAAGAAAATATGGTACATTCACACAATAAAATATTACTCAGCTATTAAAAACAATAACACCGTGAAATTTGCAGACAAATGGTTGGAGCTAGAAAAGATCATCCTGAGTGAGGTAACTCAGACTCATAAAGACAAATGTGATATGTACTCACTTATATGTGGATTTTAGCCATAACCATGCTACATTTCACAGACCCAAAGAAGCTAAGTAGCAAGTAGGGCCCAAGAGAGGATGACTGAATCTTGCTCAGAAGGAGAAATAGAATAGAAATCTGTGGTGGATGGATGGAGGAAACTTGGAGAGAGAAGGGGTAGGAAGGGGAACAGGAGAGCTTAAGTGCGGAGAGGAAGGCAGGAGAGAAAACTGGAATCAGTGGTGGGGTATCTCTGGGACAAACTAGAAATCTAGGACAATGGAAATCCCTAGAAATCTGAGGGTGACCCAACCTAAGACTCCTAGCAGTAGGGAATATGGAACAGGTAACAGTTACCTCCTAGGCAAGACTTCTAATGGAGGGATGGGGATACCATCCCAGCCACAACACCTTTGACCCACAATTTTTCCTGCCTATAAGAGGGTCAAGGGATAATGAAGGAGCAGAAAGTAAGGGAATGGCCAACCACAACTGTTCCAAATGGAATCCCATGCCATGGGAAAGGGTGCTCCCCTGACACTATTAATAATATTCTGCTATCCTTGCAGGCAGTAGGCTAGTATACCTGTCATCTGAGTGGCTTCACCTAGCATCTGATGAAAACACAGACCCACATACAGGAGCTCGGGGCATGTTATGGAAGGGGAGGAAGGATTAAAATACACAGAGAGGTCAAGGACACCACAAGTAAACCTACAGAATCAACTGACCTGGGCCCACAGGGACTCACAGAGACTGGACCTTAAACCAGAGAGCATCCATGGGACAGATCTAAGCTCCCGACACACACGCAACAGATGAACAGCTTGGTCCTCATGTGGGACCTCCAATAGCAGGAGCAGGGGCTGTCTCTGACTCTACTGCCTGCCTTTGAATCCTTTCCCCTAGCGGGATGGCCTTGTCTACCCTCAATAGAAGATGCCCCTAGTCCTACTACAACTTCATATGCCACAGTGGGTTGATATCCGTGGGAGGTCTCCCCTTCTCTGAAGAAAGTATGGAGGGGGGAGTTCCAATCTGGATGTAAAGTGGATGAATGAATGAATGAATGAATGAATGAATGAATGGATGGATAAAAAATAAAGAACTACCTTTTTAAATCAAATTATTAAAATAAATAAAATCAAATATATATATAAATGTTTAATTTGAGGCCTTAAAATCTCTCATACATAGAAATTATTGAAGAATCTACAAAGGAAAAAGAGACCTACAGATCTGAACGTAAGGAAGCACAAACATTTTCTATGAGAAAATTTTAAATTGGAAAAAAAATTATTGCAATACCCAAATTGGGAAAAGTTATAACCTTACCATAAATAATCATTGACACTATTACGGTTTGAATGAGAATGGTCCCCATAGGCTCAGGTGCTTGAAGACTTGGATCCCAATTGGTGGTGCTATTGGGGAAGGTTATGGAATCATCAGGAAGTGGAACCTTGTTGGAAGAAGAACACCACTGGGGGTGGAGACTCAGGGTGTACAGCCTCAGCTCACTTCCTGTGTGTGGATGCAGTATGATTATACCAGGTTTCTGACGCTGCCAAGCCTGCCCTGCCATTTCGGACTCTTCTTCTGGACCATAAGCAAAACCAACTCTTCCTTCCCAATGTTGCTATAGTTCAGGATATTACAAAAAATTAACCAATACAAATGCTAATGAACATGATCAAAATTAGGGGAAACATCTGTGTTCCTGGCACTTGAGAGGCAGATGCATAGAATTCAGTGGGTTTTCATGTACATATGCATTTTAGCCAAACACTCAGTGGTAGGATGTTTGGTGTGTGCATGGTGGCAGGGGAAGGAGGCTTGGAGCAAAGGGTCTTCCTGAAGTCTGAGATCCCACATGACATTTTCTCACTTTCTTTAGAGTGACCCAGGGTCACAGGAAGTTATTCACTCACTTTTCAGGTCAAATCACCTTCCTGAAGACAGCCTGCACATCTCAAACTTCTCCACAGCAGCATCTGACTTTGGAGGTTACAAGTCACCTTGCAGAAACATGGGGCACTGAGCAAACACAGGCTTTGTGGTCTATCAGAGACAGGGTGGATCCTGGACACTGCCCAGCCTATAGGAATACACACCCTGCTCCGAGCTATACGTGGGATGGCAGGATACTGTCCCCAGAGCTTTACCTGAGCCCTGAAAACAGCCCCTTACTCCTTCCTTCCTTCATCCTAGGAACACCAGCAATCATTCCATCATCAAGTGTGTTCAGGTCACTCCATAACTTAATATGTTTTATCAGTCATGACCCACCCCCTACCCAAGATAATGTCCAAATCATTTAAAGGGACTAACAGATCATGCATAGTGAAGAGGATACCTGTTGTCCTTCACCCCATACCTCCTCTCTCCCAGCTCTGTGGTCCATCCCCACCTGATCTCCTCTTAGCATCCCAACCAACCACATCCCTTGAGTTCTAGGTCCTTAAACACACTGTGCCCCAGGAGGCCAGGCCCCACCCTGACTCTACCCTTCCCTTCACCCACTAGCCTCTGGCTTTTACACTTCTTTTATTCATCCCCAGCTCTCAAGGTCAATGTCGCTGCTCCAGGAAGCTTTTTCTGGTGCTTTTTCTGGTCTAGTATCTGCTCCAAGTGTCCATGGCAACTTCTTTCTGTCAGATATCTCTCACATTCTGCTGCGGTGGCTCATTCATTGGTCTGCTTCATTAGATGGCAAAGTAAGCATGTCATGCAACAGTCTATACTGAGCCCCTGTATGTGAGGAAGGAGAGAAGGGAGGAGGAGAGGGCAGAACAGAAGAAGGAAGTCAGAATGGATAGCATGAGGGACGAAGGGAAGGAAAGTGCAGGCCCTGCCCCTGCTCTGTCCATCTTCATACTTGGATACATCCTCTATCTGACCTTTAGCAAGGGTAATAGATGGGACACTGTCCCCATCAAATTGAAACAGAGGAACACTGTTCAAACGTAAAGTTAAAGCATGAAGATTGATTTATTCTTTAAAAATCGATGTCCGTGACTGAGAAATTTATCCACAGAAATTAAGAAAAAGATCCAAATTAAGATTTCCACTGCCTCCTCTTCTGAGTCACTAATTCCATAGGGGGTCAGCAACCCCACAGCCCCACCCAGGTTGTTGGCAGCTTGGGAACCAGATGATGGCATCCTTCTTTGTGTTTCAGGGTAACTGAAGGGTCTCCCCAAGGTCTCGTACCATCTCTCCCTGCTATCCAGGACACTGTCTGGTCCCTTGTAAGTGTCCTGGAACATTTCCACATTAATGAATGAAGGATCACATACTCTCCTTGAGCAAGCTTCCTGGCTCATTTGTGATAGTGAATTTTCATTGTCTACTTGACTGGATTTGAATCACAGTCTGGTGAACATCTGCATTTCTGAGGGTCCCTGCTGCTGATGTACAAACACCACCCTGAGCAGGACCAGGACCTTCTTAGAAGGTAACTAAGACCCCAGAGAAAGCAGAAGGTGAGAAAGGGTCCTCTCCAACCCAAAGGGAAGCCAGTGTGCCAGGGCCATACTGAAGGGAGTGGACAGACTCCTGTTAGGGTGACTGTTGTCAAAACACAGCAGGTGGTGTTGGGGTTCACACCCTGATAGCAGGAACAGAAACTGCACAGTAGTTACAGGTGGCAGCACAAGTGTGTGCATAAAATTAAAGGCTGGACTATCGTGGAATCCAGCCACCCCACTTCTGGGTGTGTTTATGCAGGAAATTAAATCTCAAAGCAATGTTTTGCCTTGGTATGTCATCGTCACTGTGATAAAACACCTGATTAAAAGCAACTCCGAGGAGAAAGGATTTATTTTAGCTCACAGTCCCAAGCTACAGTCTACCAGTGTGGGGAAGTCACAGTGGCAAAAGCCTGTGGCAGCTGTTACATTGCATCCATGGTTAAGGGCAGGGAGAGAATGAAAGTATACATTCTTGATGCTCAGCTTGCTTGCGCTGCTCTGACATAATCCAGGACCCAGCCCATGAAATGGTGTCAGCCATATTTACAGCGGCTCTTCCCACCCCTGTTAACCCAGCTATGAAACTCCCTCAGAGACGCACCTTCAGGCCATCTAATCTAGACAATTCCACATTGAGACTCTTTCCCCGTGTGATTCTAGGCTGAGATGAGGTGACAACTATTCACATATTAGCAGTGGCAGTGCAATGTTTGATGTGATATTAAAACTAGTACAATACGGAAACCTAAATGTCTTCCCACAAACAACTGTATCAATAAACTCCTATCTAGAGGGGTCTGATACCTCGTGCCTATAATCCTGGCATTTGAGAAGCTGAGACCAGGGGGGTTGCCATGAGCTCAAGGATAGACTGAGCCATATAATGAGGTCCTGTACTTAAAAAAGAAAAGTGTGTGTGTGTGTGTGTGTGTGTGTGTGTGTGTGTGTGTACGTACATACGTACATACAGGCAGAATGGAATAGTATTCAGCCCTAAGTACAGAAAACTCCACCGTGTGTGATGACGTGGGTGAACGTGAATTTTTCATTGTGAAAAAAGCAGGGAAGGCACAGAACGACAAATGTATGAGCAGAGGGTAGAAGCATGGGTGTGGGAACCTGGGTCGGGGGTATATAGGACAAGGATGGCAAAGGACAGGAAGCTTCAGGCATGAAAACAGGAGTGAGTTCTGGGTTCTAATTACTATGCTTTGCAGCACTGCTCAGTGTCCTTGAGATTTGCTCAGAGGGAAGCTCCTGAGTATTCTCATCATGGAAAAGAGTTCCTTGGCAAGAAGATGCTGTACCAAATAGCCTGAGCCTCATGATATGTGTATATGTGTGTAATACGTGTGTATATGCCCCAAAACTATAACTCTTGGTGGGTCCAACCTCAACAAAGCTGGAAGAGTCGTGTGTCTGGGTGTACAGGAAAACTGGGTACATTATAAGGGTGGGTGTGCTTTTACTAAACAAGTATCCTGTGACTGTGTTTGGGAGAACGATTGTGCATACACACACACACACACACACACACACATACATACACACACGCATACACACACGCACACACATGCACACACACACAATGAACATAAGACTGATGGGCACGAAAATAGTTCCCCGGGAGCTACACAGCATAATCCGGATTTAGAAGAAAATAAATTATTTGATCTGTCACTCTAATGTCAGCAGGTCACTCCAGGCCTGCCAACTCTCACCCTGTTTTTTTTCAGTCTGTGGATAAAGAGAGGCAGAAACACAAGCCACGGGGCAGGAGTCTCTGGGGGGGAAAGGGGTCAGCCGAGAGAGCCTTGGCTTGAGGGTCTTGTTGTAGCCTGTGTCTTAAACGGCTAGGATCGTCCTGGGATGCCTCAACTGCCCTTTCCCCTGCTTGAAGAACTCCCTTCCCTGAGCAGCCCCGCGCAGCCCCACCCAACACATTATTATGCCTGGCATTGTGCAACTGTAGTCTATGTGCTCTTGTAATCAAATGCTTTCCGGCCTAAAAGATTTTTGTTCTTCTATGTGGGATAATACTTTAAGCTTTTATTGTGTAATTCCTTGGGGGGCTTGGAGATCAGCAGGTGGAAGTGAGGCCTTATGGGATGAGAATGTGGACAGAAACTGCTGGTTTATTAAACCTATGAGCCAGAAGGATCCCCGGGTGATGCTGGTGAGGAAGGTGCGAGAAATGGAAGATGTAAGAGAGGGGCTGGGGCTGGGGGTACAGCCCAGTGGGAAAGGTTCACGCTTCCCTTGCAAAAGGTCCCAGGTTCTCACTCCAGCACCAACACAGGTAAAAAAGAGACAACAATGTCATGGAATCTCACAGACTCAGAAGCCATGGGCCAGCCACATGGTCTTAAATGATAAACCCTTGTCATAAACCTGAAGCCCTTTAGTGCCTGGACATTGCTCTCAGAAGACCCAAGTCTCCTTCACATGACCTGTGACATCTTACACCATTTCACCCTCTGGATCCATGGCCCATCGCTAGCTACCTGCTGACCACTCTGACTCCAGGCCCACCCCTGCCCAAATCCCTCTGCCGATGCTGTTTTCTATGCCTTGACTACTGTCTTCCATATTCAGCAGTAGCACCTGGCTACCTCCAAGTCACCTTGCACATCTCCTATGTTACTTCCTTAAAGTTTCCACAGCCAAGCACCTGAACATTGTCATCCCATTGTTGGAGTGACAGCTTCCCACAGTTCCTCAGTGCTAACAGCGTGCAGAGGTTTGGATCTAAGCGCCTGCCATTTATTATTTAGCTACTAATAACCCCAGTGATACATCAACCTTCTCCCGCCCACCCCATGCAACCAGAATGGTCTAACAACTTTTGCCAGAAGTTGCCCAGCGGTAAGTGACAGAGCTGAAATACAGTTCACTGCATCTCTGGGTCTCCTGACACTCCATTCCAGCACCCACCACAATGTGAGGCACACAAAAGACATTTAATAAAAATGTTTAACGAAGTAAATTAGGATAAGCAGTGGCTGGAGAGCCTAGGGATCTGGAAATTGCATCATGAGTGAAGCATATGTCAGGGGAGAAGCCATAGATCAGGTGGAAAATGATGGGGGCAGGAACACTGTGCCCAAAGAAGACCGTGGCTAAGACTGTCCATCCCTCAGCACCTATGGCCCTGGGGTAGGAACGGCTCCAAGCAGCCAGGGCCACCATTTCATAGTGTCCAGAAAGAAAGAACCAAGTTCTGGATGGGATCAAGAGTCAACCATTTTCATACATCACTCCACAGTTGATATCCTGGGAACATTGGCATTTGTTTCTCCCATTCTCCCAGCCACGTCTCATCCTCACTCCAAATGAAAGATCACAAAGGAACTCATCATAGCTTTGCTGAAACCACACACACACACACACACACACATACTGCTGTCTGAGGAGAGAGAGAGTTCAGTTGGTGAAGTGTGTGTGTTGCACTCATGAGGGCCAGAATTCTATCCCTAGGATCCACATTTTAAAAAATAAAATAAAATAAAATAAAATAAAATAAAATAAAATAAAATAAAATAAAGTAATAAAAAAAGCCAGGCATAGAATTGCATGCTTATAAGCCCAGCATTGGGGAGGCTGTGACAGGCAGATTCTAGAGACTTGCTAGCCTGCTAGCCTAGCCTGTGGGCAAAACCCAGGCTGATGAGAGAGCCTGTCTCAAAAACAAGGTGGGCAGAGTTACTAAGGAACATCATCTGAGCTTGGCCTCTGTCCTCCTCATGTATACACACATACAAACACACACACACACATACACAATACATACACCATAGGAAACTATGGAAGACAAACTGCTCTAATGCAATCTGCTTAAGTGTGAGTGTCCACTGGTTCTATGTCTTTTTCCAAGAGTGCTTGTCCACATCAGTGAAGACAAAAGTGTCCTCAATCAGCTGACAGCAAGAACAAGCTTAGGACAAGCCTGGGTGACACAGAAATGCAGTGAAGACAGGAGCTAGAGGAGCTGAGGGCTCTGGAGAGCCAGGCAGGGATACCAGCTGAAGAACACGATAAGAACCAGGATGGACTCTCCATGGACAAGGTCACCACCAGTCTCACACAAGATCATTTCTCTGTCTCCCAAACTCTTCTAAAACATGACTTCCTGCTCTAAGAATGTAGCCAGTTCTACCTGCCTTGCCTGCATCACGAAACAGTCTATAGATTTTTAATAAAAGATAAGGCAAATGGAACATATACAGCAATCCTGTTCCTCCCCAACAACGGATACGATTATGTGATGGTCTCCCATGCTAGCCCCATTCCTCTGACCTTGTGCCAACCCAAATAGAGGGATTTTTATCATTATCCTTGGATGGACATGAGAACCGAGACACAGAAAGGTAAAGTCAATTCAGCATTATGGCTAGAAGTGCCCATTATTCTGTCTTTCTCTCCTGGTTAGCCCACAGTCCTCCATTGGATGGTGCAGGAGCCCCAACTTCTCATGCAGATGAAACCTGCCTTCCCCACATAATGGTGACCACAAAAAAGGCCCCATAACACAATTAAATAGCAGCTGCCTTCCTCTTCTTTCTCCTTATGTTTCTCCTCTCCCTCTTCCTCTACACAGTGTTATGAAAAACCAAAGACCAAACTACAGGGAGGTTGTGAAGCCAAGACAGGAAGCCCCCCCAATGCTATGCAGCACAGCTTTAGTGAGGAGCACCCTGAACACCTCATGGTGTGTAGCAGCATGCCTGGACCCTAGCAATGCCAGAGCAGACTCACCCGTCCTCCCAACTATGACCACCCAAAACATCTTCAGATGTCATCACACTTCTCCTGGGGAAACACCAAAAACACTGGCACGAGATACAGTTTCTCCAAAAATTCTCCCCTCAGCCCACAATAACCCATTCTTCTCTCCTTAACTTCTTACAGCTTCCAAGCCCCACCTCATGCTGTGCATGTAGCCAGCGCAGAGGCGTCTCAGCTTTCTGAGAACAGAATGTCCTGTTTCAAGGTTTTCAGTGTTAATTCCTGTCGGAAATATGTGAGGCTGGGGAGGCAACAAATAAGACAGAAATGGGGAAATAAACATTATATATGATGCTCTCAACCCCACAGGGCTTCAGGGCTCAGCACGTGCCTGGCATGGGAATGTGCTCAGAGAAATAAAACTCTCAGCAATGCACTGGAGTTGCAGCTCAGTGGCAGGGCACTTCCCCAGAGTGTGCAAGGCCCCAGCACTGGCAAACGCTTTCAACAATAACATCAACTACTTCAGCACCTACTAGGTGTGAGCTATTTAGTTATTGCTTTCATGTATAGTAAGTGATTGCTTCGTGTATAAGCTCTGCTTCTTCTAACACTTGTGAGGACAAAAAAAAAATCCTCACACGGGCAACTTACAGGTCTAAGCATCACTGAAGTTGAACGTTTGTCCAGGTCAGGCTAGACAGTGGGGTCAAAGGACAATCCACTGCAACCATTGAACAAGGCAAGCAGCTGGGACAAGGCAAGGAGACACACTCCACCAATTTCCAGGTGCTCTTAAACAGCCCTTGACCCAGAACCCCCAGGACTAAATTCCTGGCTATAAACACCAGGGAAAGTCCCTCTGGCTCTAAAATTCTATCACCCTCCTTCCCTGCCACTTCCCTTTGTCTGAGTTGGCACTAAATCAGGAAACAAAACAAACAAACAAAAAAAATGTTAAGAATACAAGAAAGATAACCTCCCAAGCAGGACACCCCATCATCAGACCCCATCTTCCCCCCCCCAGTACCAAATGAATATTGTTCAAATTAGTAGCTGGAGTGAGTGGGGGGAAGGAACAATTGTAAACTTCTGCTTAACAAGCAAAAAATGTTCATCAATTTGAGGAGAGCAGTTAAATTAACAAAGAAGAAATAGTGAAAATGTTCCCATTGGCCACATGCTTTGGGATTACATCATCAAAGGATGCACTGAAGTCAACAGGTTCAAAGTGGAAAATAAAGAACAGACCATCACTAACATATGAAACAATCAGCAACCCCAAAGCCCTTGGCCCTAGTTTTATAAAATGCTTTCACATCAACAATTTTTTTTTAAAATGCCACTTTGGCCAAAAACTTTAAATCCACACCAGGCAAGCTCATTATCTGAACCCTGTAGCAATCCTACAAGTTTTAGTTGTTATTTGTTCCCCAATGAGGAAACTGAGGCTCAGAGGAATTTGGTGGCCTACCCAATGTGTCACGAATACCTTGACACACTTTTGTAAGTGTCAGGGCTTCATTCAGGTTTAGCTCTAATGATCTAAGTTCACAGTTCCTCCCAGCACAACACAACGGCCACAAAACTCAAGGTTTTTTTGTGTTGGTCTCCCTGCTTCCTTGACTGACTATCATGGGCATCCCAGAGTCCTAGAATAGGAGAGACAAGGAGCTGCTCAGTCCCTGCCCGTCCATGTTAAGCAAAGCACTGATCATAGCCAACAAGATGGGGAACCAGCCAGATGCCCATCAACAGAGGAGAGGATAAAGAAGACATGGCATATACACAATGGAGTTTTACTCAGCCACAAAGGCGAGTCAAATCATGTTATTGGCAAGAAAACGGCTGGAGCTTGACATCATGTTAAGCAAAATAAACTAGAAAGACAAATACAGCATGTTTTCTCTCATATGTGAAGTCTAGATTTCAGTATATATATATAGATGTAGACAGGCAGAGAGATAGACAATATATAAAGGTATAGACTGGTATATATAAATCTATGTATTGTATGAAAAAAGAAAGCAGTGCTGGAAAGATGGCTCAGCAGTTAAGAACTATTTGCATAAGACCCATATTTGGTTCTCAGCACCCATGTCATAGAGCTCACAACTGCCTGTAAACTTCAGCTCCAGGGAATCTGATGTCCTCTTCTGGACTCTATAAGTACCACACCCACATACTTTTTTTTTCTAATCTTAGAAAAAAATAGAAAGCCCAAAGATTAGAAGCTGGGCTGGAGTCTCAGTATGCATCACCAGACTTCCTGCCTCCTAGTTTGTAGCTTCTTGCACTCTGTGCCTTAGTGTGTACGGGCATTAGATGGTGCATTTTATAAAAGGTGGCTGTCACAGACCATAGGCCATGCAAATTCAATGTTCCTGCTAAGCCACCCAACTGAGAGGAAAAGTAAGTGTTTTAAAGTGAATGAGGAACAGGAGAGCATAATGAAGAGAGGAAATAAACAAAGTATGGCACATTAACCTCACACACTGAATCTAGATTTAACTGCGTGGATGAGTGCAGCTGTGTGGGTGTGTAGTGGGGGTTCTGTGGGGTGGGTGGATGGGGTGAGGTGTGTCATGAAAGCAGAAAGGAGACTATTTAAGATAAGGAAGAGGTCTGGGGGAAGATGTGGTAGGAAACAAACGTGAATAATGTACAGTGACATATACCTGTATAATGTTGTCATAATGAGACCAGTCATTTTGTATGCTGACTAAAATCATCATTTGTACACGGACTTAAAATCCTTTGAAAATGGGAGCACGCAAGAGCCACAGACCATCAGAGAAGGCAACTGGGCAGTCAAATGAAAACTACACATCTCTCTGCCCTTGTCTCATGACAAAAATGTCCTAGATGGGAGCACAGGGAGATGATGATTTTTCAGATGGGCGGCTTAGCAGGGACATTGAATTCACCTGGCCTGTGACTGTCCCATTTTATAAAATGCACGATCTAATGTCTGTGCAGACCACGCAGTGAAGTGCAATGATCCACAGGCTAGAAGGCAGGGAATTTGGTGACCCATACTGAGACTCCAGCTGCTTACTTTCTGGACGCATAGACTGAACCCCAGCTATTCCTCTCTGGAACCACTGCCTGAACCCTAGATGCTGCTCTCTGGACTCAGTTCTTAAGCACTTGAGTCTGACTTTGCTTCTCCTTCTATTGAGATGGTGTGAGTCCCCTAGGTCATGATGCTGTGATAAAACAGCACAGCCCCTCACAATGTGAGAAGATAGAGTTCTGAGAACCCTTAGCGATCATCTAACCCAGAGGGTCACTATTAGTGTCTCCCTGCTCTCCTCTAAGCTCCCAGAAAGCAGTAGTAGCCATCAAAGATCTCAGTGTACAAGTAGGGAAACTGAGGCCTAAAGAAATGACAGAGCACACATTCTCAGAGCGAGGTTAGGGCAGAGAATAGCCTGGAATGGAAGACTCAGAGCATCCTGTTTCTACCACAGTTTGCTAGGGTGCTTTCCATATATATACTCAAATTCTGAATGGAAAACTCTCCAACCATGCTCCACAGTTCCCTGTCATTTGAACAAACTGGCAGATATTAATCAGATTGCCAAGTTGCTTCAAAGAGCTGCACAATGACAGTGTCTCAAAGTCCCAGCTATCGCCTCTTCCCCCCACACACACACTAGAAAGGCACTACAGGCTGGGGATTGGCAGGGCAGTGCCTGAAGCCTGTCTTCCCTTCTTTCTGAGCTCCTTATTTTATGTCCTAATAGAGGACACCAAATGAGAGCCACTAAAGCTACACCCTCTGAAGGCCTGGCACAAAGCCTGAGAGACCGTCTGGCCATCAGGTGGGACCAATGCCAAGGCCAGTCCCAGTTCTTCAGAGCCCAAGATGGTGCTATAGTCCTTCCCTCCCATGCATTATGCGTTCAGCCATATCCACAGTGGTTCCTCTTCCCAGAAGATGCCCTGGGGTCACATCAGGTCACAGCTGACACCAATCCCAGCCTCGGCTTTGGGATAACTCACTCCAAACAACTCATTTCTGCAGCTTTTACCAGTCCATGGTCTTTTCTGCTCTGACCCCAAAAATACCAGCTACACCTAATGCTAGTGGGACTAAAAGAAGCCAGAAACTCGCTCCTGTTAAGTTCCCACTCAGCCCTGAAAGCCTGCCTGGGATCCAAGAGCCTATGTTCCTTTAGAAGTGGGGACACTTGGGAGATACATTCCAGGTACCTGCTTTACCAATGCCCAGATCTTGTGACCAAGTCTGGGAATCAGTGGAGTGATCCCACACCAAGACAACCCTACATAGCCCTGGGGAGGACGTGTAATGACAGGGTGTGCCATGCCTGATGGTCAAGAGGAAACAGTACATCTCATAGCCGCATATTCAATGTTTATCATCTATGGGTATGTAAATATAATGCACACAATTCCTGTGTGTATTTATGCAAGTGTTTATATGGGGGAGGACATACATGTGCATGTACAAGCATGTAGAGTACAGAAGTCAACCTCAGGTATTGTTCCTCAGACACTACCAACTTCTTCTTTGAGACGGTATCTTTCACTGAAACTAGAGCTGCCCGAATAGGCTAGGTTTGTGGGCCTAGACAGTCACCGAGCCCTGGGGATCTGCCTCTCTCCACTTCCACAGTGCTGGAATTACAGGAGGCTCTAATTTAAGACAACTACATGCTCATGTCATATAAAATATACGTAGTGTGTATGGATATGTGTGTGTATAAATATGGACACACACGTGTCTTTTATCAATGATAAATAAACCAAATCCACTGTTGAACTTTATAAGCATATTCATTCAAATAATCCTCTTTGCTCACAGCACTGACTTTCGACTCCACGCTGTGCTACACCGCTATCTCCAGGAATCCTTGAGGAGCTGTTCCAGGAGCCTTGGAGATACAAAACTATAGTTGTTCACACCCTCCATATTGAGCAGCCTAAGAGCAGAGGTGTTGAGACAGCAAGCTTAGAAGTACAAATGAGAATTTCTGGAAAGAAGCTGTAAAGGTTGGTTGATTGATCAGAACTTTGGCGATATGGAGAGGTTTGAAGTGTCACAGGTCTGGAACCTCATTACAATGTGTCATAAGCTATCATTAGCCTACTAAACAGCCATTCCTTGTCCACCTCTGTGATACACCTAACATCCTGTAGCTAACAGATGAAGTCAGACCTAACATCCTGTGGCCAGCAGATTTTTTAAAAATCTTTTGGAATGTTTTAACTTAACAAACCCTAATTTCTACCAATCAAAGGGCTAAGGATCCTATAAACATTAGTTGAGTTTTGTCCGCTTGGCTGTAACCCACCTTTCTGATATTTCCACCAGCATATTTGAAAAGGGTCTTGATTTATGACTTTCTTTGTTCTTTTACTATAAAAACTTCATGTAACTGCTTCCACGTAGGGACATAGAATTTGGGATAGTCAAAATCTGTGTTCCTGGGCCATGGTCATTCATATTTGTTCCATAATAATCACTCCCTTTGAGGTAAGGGTTGTGTTTTTGCATCAACAGATGCACACGGCCCTTCTAACTTCTCCACCATGAGGGATCAAAAATAGGCAAAGAGCAGCTGCTTGGAGGTGGTGGCTGAGAGAATGTGGGGACTTTAAGGCTTATCAGACAGAAACTTAGAGGGGCCCAGAGACTCTAATTCTAAAGAAACTGTCAGTGGTGAGCCTACGACCTATCAGCAGATAGAAGAGGGCAGAACTGACAGAGAAAGAAAGAAGGACAGCTTTAATGGGTGGAAAGGGACATAGAGATGCAGAGCAAAAACGAAACTTGAACTTAATTGAGCTGGAAGCCTTTGTGTGAGAAGAGCCATGAGGGGGTATGCAACAGGAAGCCATCTTGAGAAGGTCACCTGAACTATTTGACGGTGAGTCATCTTGAGGTCATCTGAGCTACAAGATGGTTAAGGAGGTAATCCCTGCAAGCTAGCTACTTTAGATTTCTTTTCTTTTTTTTTTTTCTCCAATAACTCACAACAAATACTCTGGCACTGTTGCAGCCACACTTACACTGGGACGCAGGTACCTTCAACACAATACCACTGAAGAGCCTCCTTTGGGAATTTCGCATAGACATCCAGGTCAGCGACCCAGCTAAGCACAGCTTGTTTCTCTTACCTGGCAGCTCAGGCTGGCACTGTGGCTCACTTGGTAAAGTCCTTGCCTGGCATGCACAAAGCCTGGGCTCCATGTCTAACACCAAACAAACAGTGTAAGGTACTACCAGAATTCAAAAGGTAAAGACAAAAGGATGGAGAGCTGAAGGTCATCCACTGCTACGGAATGAGTTTGGGGCCAACCTGAGCTACACACAACCCTGTCTTAAAAACTAATAGAAGCCCGACAGCTTGGTTGGATGACTAAAGGGAGGTAGAATATTACACAGGTTCAAGCAGAGGGCCACAGCCTTGAGCGATGCAAGGCCTGTATCCCTTCCACCCGGGACAGCTTGCACCCCTGGTCCCTAGGTGAGCATCTGCAGGGCCCCAAGGATCCTGACAGAGTTGAGCTCATGAGAATCCTGAGTGCACGAAGCTAATCTGTCTGAAATAAACTCCAGTCAAAAGAATTTTGATTCCATCTGAGCAGAGAAGTGAAGCTTTTCCAACCAGCTTCAGCCCAGAGAACTCCCACTGAACCACAGATGAGTAACAAACACAAAAGGAAGGTATGACTATCGCCTTTGCTTACACCCCAAAATCAGAAAGAAGGGAAACTAGGAAGGGGCGAGAGGGGGCACACTTGGCCTCAGAATAGCCCCCATGGATGCAATGCTTTCTTTTTTCTTTCCTTCTTTTCTTTTCAGGTTTACTTTTCTATTTTTATTTACACATTTGTGTCTGCATGGTAGCATGTGCACATGAGTACAGTGTCTGCTGAGGCCAAAAGAAGGTGTCAAATGTCCTGTAGCTGGAGGTGGTTGTTTGCTATCTGGCATGGGTGCTGAGAACTGTACCCGGGTCCTCTGCAAGAGCAACAGTGCTCTTAACGTTGAGCCATTTCTTCAGCCCTCTCCCTTTCCCCCCCTTTTTAAGATGTTTCCTTTATATTTGCCAAGTGGTTTATATACATTTATTTCC
Organism: Psammomys obesus; assembly: GCF_907164565.1. Classification (NCBI taxonomy): domain Eukaryota; kingdom Metazoa; phylum Chordata; class Mammalia; order Rodentia; family Muridae; genus Psammomys; species Psammomys obesus. The sequence continues at coordinate 3,890,391 of NW_026587032.1, read as the reverse complement.
TTCTCTTGTCTTCATAGGATTTTTTTCCTTTTTTTTTTATTCATTCGTCCTCTCCATATGATCTCCACTTACCACCATTTCTTGTCTCTCCCGTTTCATTAGTCAATATTCTAACTAATTTCCCAACATTCTTCTCTCTTAATTCTTTTTTACTTTTAAAAAGCTTTTGTTTATTTTACTTTTGTTCTGACCAATCTTGTTACTTGGTGTTACTAATTTATGCATTTTATAGGTTGATATTACTTTTTACTTAATCTCCTTGCCTGGCTTCCTATTTGGCACTGTTACTGACAGGAGTTTTCTCCTTTCTACACAGAACCTGAGTGTGTGGTGTAGATGTTCTGCTGTTGATATCCACTCAGTCTGGCTTACAGTCATCCCAGTGTGCTCAGTGTTCAGCTCACTCCTGCTCAAACTGCAGTGAATACTTCACTCAAAAAACAGAAGAGATAAAAATGCCTGGCTGACAACCAGGATCCAATTAGTTATGGCTAGGAAGCATCTAAAAACACACCACCGTACTTCTACCCCTACAGCTACAGCAAAGAGAAAAACTGTGGCCCCAACATCTACAATGGCCACCACAAAACAGTTTCCATGTTGAGTCCATATCTTTTGTCAATGACTAGAAGAGTAAACAGAAAGGACATCGCCCTGAAACACCACTGTTCTGCATTGCAGCCAAGCAATCTGCTGGCAGTGCTATGCCTGGAGAAGACTCACAAAATCCAGCACCCTCCTGGCAGAATGTACTGTTCAACATAGACTAGTTACAAACAAGAAAGTAAATGGGGAAGCTATACAACAAATATATGTTTGGATAGACATTGCTTCAAAGCACTGTATAACTCAGAAAACCTTCTCAGGAGAATGCTGGTCCCCAAAGGGGCTCTCACATAAAGCGTAAGAGATACTTGCCCCCACAGAAGTACCAACCTGAAAACAAAAACACAGTAAATATGCAAAAAAGGCATCATGACTGATCAAAACATTCATAACTCTGGCAACAAGCTCCCCAGTCAATGAAGTAGATGCAATAGAGAATAGAGAGTTCAAAAGAATTGTCTTTTTAAAAAAATCAATTAATTCCAGGGAAATAAAGAAAAATAATTGAACAAATTAAATAAGACAAGGCAGGATTCGAATGAGATCAATTTAGAAAAACAACAACAACAGACATCTTGACAAAGAGCCCAGCGGAAATCTCAGACATGAAAATTCAACACATCACATAAAAATTTCAGCATGGTCTCACCAAAAGAACATTTCAGGGCCTACAGAAGATCTCCATGTTATAAAAGGCCCAGGGGACAATAAATAAATAATAAATAAGACATGTGCTGCAGAGAGGGCTCAGTGGTTGACAGCACTTCTTCTCTTCCAAAGGACCTGAGTGTGGTTCCCAGTACCAATGTTAGGTGACTCACAATGCCTATAACCTTCAACTTCAGGGGATCTAATTCCCTCCTCTGACTGCCACAGACCTGAATTTGCATGCATAGACTCACTCTCTCTCTCTCTCTCTCTCTCTCTCTCTCTCTCTCTCTCTCACACACACACACACATATATTTATAATTAAATATACAATAAAATGAAAGCAGAGATTTAGGGAATGTCCAGTTAATGATTGACCCAAACTGAGACTCATCCCATGGGAGACATTCAACTCCTGACACGATTTTCGATACCCTGTTACGCTTGGAGACTGGAGCCTAGCATAGCTCTCCTCAGAGTGGCTCCACCCGGCAGCTGATGGAAACAGATGCGGAGACCCACAACCAAACACTGGGTGGAGTGTAGGGAGTCTTGTAGAAGAGTGGGAGAAAGGATAGAAGGAACCAGAGGGGACAGGAGCACCACAAGAAGCCCAAAAGAGCCAACTAACCAGGGCCCATGGGGACCTGTGGAGACTGAAGCACCAATAGAGGACCATGCATGGGCTGGACCTAGGCTCCCTATACATGTGGCACCAGTGGGCAGTCCAGTCATCATATGGGTTCTCTAGTAAAGAGATTGGAGGCTGACTCTGACATGGACTCTATTGCCTGTTTTTGATCACTTGTCCCTGGCAGAGCTGCCTCAACAGGCCACAGGGAAAGAGGGTACATTGTCCTACTGCGACTTGAAATACTGGGGTGGGTTATTTGGGGGGGGAGCTCCCCTTCTCTGATGAGTATGGGAGGGGATAGGGGAAAAAGGGAAGGAGGGTGGGACTGGGAGGAGAGGAGAGGAAAGGCTGTGACTGGAATGTAAAATAAATAAATAAATAAAATTAATTAATTAAATTGGAAAAAAAACATGAAGAAGAGAATCTGCAGTATCTGTGGGACATGACTGAACAACCAAACAGTCATTTGAGACTCAAAATATATGTTAAGGATCTAATAAAAAGTATATAAAACATATCCAGTGAAATAGCAGCAGAAATTTACCCCAAATTTGGGGATAAAAATACAGGCATACAAAAGGCATTTGAAACTCCAAATAGACTTACCAGAAAAGAAACAATGGCCAAATCCTACTTAAAATGCTGAGAGTGTAGGACAACGAAAGAATGACAAAAGATACAGGGGAGAGGTGTTGAAGAGCTACAAAAGCAAACGTGGGACAGCAGATTTCTCAACAGATACACTGAAGAACAGAGGATTTGCAGTGAAACATTTCAGGATCTAAATGAAAATAATCACCAAAGTAAATTACTATACTCAACTTTTCAGAACCAATGAAGAAGTAAAGATCTTCCAAGATGAGTACAGACTAAAAGAATTGTGCTCTTAAGTCAGTATGACAGAAGATATTTGAATGAATGCTGGACAGAGAAAATACACACACACACACACACACACACACACACACACACACACGCACACTCATACACCACAAGCCCAGGAAATTCTTGCCTACTCCAGAGGTGTAGACAGGAGGATCAAGAGCTCAAGGCCAGTCTCTAACTTAGCAAGTGTGAGGCTAGCCTGAGCTATATGAGACCCTGTATCAAAATGAAAGAAAAAGAGCAAATAATCAAAAGCACACAGGAAAGAGAAAACACTGCTAAGACAGCCACAAGGAAAAATCAACATTGCAAAAAAAAAAAAAAATTATCAGGAAGTAAGGCACACCTTTCAAGTGTACACTTGAATATAAATGACTTTATTGTTCAATTAAAGATACAGGCTGGCTAACTAGATTTAAAAAAAAAAACAAATCAAAGGGCTAGAGAGATAGTTTGGTGGCTAAGAATATTTATTGCTCTTCCAGAGTTCAGTTCCTAGCAGCCACATAGGATTGCTCACAAATGCCTGTAACACCAGCTGCAGGAGATCTGATACCCTCTTCTGGCCTCCATGAGCACCTGCATACATGTATACACACATACATACATAATTACAAGTAAAACTCTTAAACCAGTTCTTTGTAGCTTGCATGAAACACATCTTACCAGCAAAGACATGCAAATTATAGGTGACAATGTAAAGAATGGTATTCTGTGAAAATTGAATCCAAACCCCGTGTAGTTGTACTCACGTATGACAAATCAGACTCCAAGTCAAAATGAATGAGAATAGATGAAAAGGACCACTGCACATTTTAAGACACACAAAAACACATGCAACAAATGTTCTGCACAATTGTAAAATACAAATGCGCTATGGACAAGAAAGGGACAGTTTGGCCCAAGATAACAATAGCCCTAGGTGATTTCACTATGCCAGCTCAACAAATCACAAGTTATGGGGGGAAAGTAATCAGAAAGGAATATCAAATTAAACTACATTATAGATCGAATGGGCTTAACAGAGATGAATTGAACATTTTAACCAACTGATTGCTCTTTTAAACATCTCATAAAATAGATAGCACTTGTAACGCAAGGCAAATTTTGATAAATAGGAAAAATAAGACAATTTTTTTTTACATTTCATCAGATCATAACAGAAACCCACAGCAAGGAAAACTACACAGACATGTAGATATTGAATAATACCATATTAGTAATACCATTAATAATACCGTATTAAAGAAATCAAAGATGAAGTTAAATTTTCTAGAATCAAATGAAAACAAAAATACCAGAATTTGTGAGGTATAGCAAAAAAAAATTCTGAGTTAATTTTTATAGCTATGACTGTCTATGTCTTTAAAGAGAGAGAGAAATCTCAAATAAATAACCTAATGGTACGTTCTAAGGCCTTAGAAAAACAAGTTCAAGCCTAATTCAAAACTATTTTTAAAAAAGGAAATTATAAATACCAGGACTGAAAGTAAAGAATTAGAGCATAAACTGACACTAAAAGGGACCAGTGAAACAAAGAGTTAGACCTGTGAAAAACGAATGATGAACAACCTTTAGTCTAACTGACCAAAGGAGAGAAAGATCAAACAGTTAGACTTGAAAAGAGGATACTACAACAGTATCAATGAAATAGTGAAAGGGAATATTGCAACAGTTCCACTGAAATACAGAAAATTACTGATCAACGTTTTAAAACTTTACGCAGCAACAATTTGAAACTTTCCCAGAAGAAATAGGTAAGCTGTACAATCTTACGTCACCCACCAAAAATGAACCAAGAAGAACTGAAAACAACCTAAACGTATCAGTAACAAGCAATGAGATTGGTGCATCAGTTAGGAGTCTCCAGACAAGGATCACAGAGCAGGGCAGAAAGAATATAAGAGTCAAAAATGAGGACTGTGAAATGCTATCTTGGGGACATAAGTGACCATTGCCTTCTTGAGTTCATGGCAACTGTGTTCTCTGCACAAGATCAAGCCTGTCAGCCTTCCAGGAAGGATGCAAAACTGTGCCCTTGTGTTAGTATATCGTTCCAGAATGACTTGTGGTGCCTGCAGCACTGCCCTTTTAACTCCGGATTGTTTTGTCTGCTTGAGAACTTTGTGTGAATTTTATTTTCTATTTCTGCCAAGAATTCATTAGTAATTTTAGTGGGGGTTGAACTGAATCTGAATCATTTTCAGTTACTATGCCCTTTGAGCCATATTAATTTTGCCAACCCACAAACGTGGGGTTTCCTCCATCTTTAGTATGTTCTAAAGCATTCTTTGGTTTCTCTCCTCAATGTTTAATAGCTTGCAATGTAGAAGCTTTCTCCTTTGTTCGTTTGGGTGTATTTCTGGATGTTTTTATTCTTTGGGGGCAAGGGTCTATTGTAAGTGGGTTTATTTTCCCAGCTCCTTTCTCATCAGGAATAAAATGTCAAAATGAAGCCCACTGTCACAGGCTATAAATACATAATAATAAAATTATTAAAAAAAAGGGCTGGAGAGATAGCTCAGCAGCTAAGACCACTGGCTCCTTTTCCAGAGAACCCAGGTTCTATTCTCAGTACCCACATTGCAGCTCACCACTCTCTGTGACCCCATCTCCAGGGACTCTGATATCCTCTCTTGACCTTCTCAGACAGCACACACATATTCATGCAGGCAAAACACTCATACACATAAAAGTAAATGTTTTAATTGTATGTAATTTTAATTTATGCCATGAAAACAAAAACAGAAAATCAACCAAACACTTGAAACAAAAACATTTTAAGTATTTGAAAGATAAAATTACATAGGATTTGCGTAAGATATGAACCCTTTTATATACTTAATTAGATTCTAGATGACTTATGATACCTGGTGCAATACAAATGCCTTCTAAATAGCTGGCATACTGTTGGAAATAATTACACACAAAGAGTTTGTACATTTCCACGTCAGACAATGTCTTTCTAGAATTTTCTGTGTGGAACTCACAAAGTCCCACGTCCAGTCAGCAGCGGACAGGCATTGAGATCAGCTCTACTGGAGGTGGGAGATGTTGAGACTCCTGGCGGAATTCTCAGTCTCTGTTCTTTGAAAGAGGCCGCCTGGGGTGTAGGCCTGTGCCTGAATGAGAAGACTCAAACTCAGATTCGCTGTTAGTGTGAGGAGACTCTCAGCCACCACCACGTCCAGTGACTTTCAACAGGATTCTACCAGGGGTTAGTGAGATGGCTCAGGGGGTGAAGGTGTCTGTGCCAAGCCTGATGATCTGAGTTCAGTTCCCAAGAGTCACATGGTGGAAGGACAGAGCCTGACCGCCACATTCCCAGCGTACCTGTGCTTGCGCCCACAAAACAATACTGAGCTCCTTTTTACAGGTTTGGATGCTTTTACAGAAGAGTCCCCAAGCATGCTTAGAGACACAAGCAAGAATGCTAACTGAGCAAACCTGGTACCTCTGTTTTCACCTGAGCACCCTTCATGTGATTAATTTAAACACGGAGATGGCAAACAGTCTGAATCTACAATCTGAAATCTGAGGTCTACTCTGAGCCACTCGCTCTGCCCAAGAAGAAATAACACACACACACACACACACACACACACACACACACACACACAGCCTGCCCCAATACTTTTTTTTTTTGAGACAGGGTCTCTCTATGTAGCCCTGGCTGTCCTAGGATTCTCTATGTAGAATAAGCTGGCTTCAAACTCACAGTGATCTACCTGCTTCTGTCTCTCAAGTGCTAGGATTAAACCGCTATGCCTGGCTATAATAACTATTAATTTTATTGTTTCATGTGTGCTGGAGTTCTGCATACCGAGGGCACCAGCTCTCCTCAAGGAGAGTTAGATTGTGGCCCTGTAGGTGCTGAGAATTGAATCCAGGTCCTCTGAAAAGGCAGCCAGTGCATGTAAGCACTGGGTCATCTTTCTAGCCTGTGCCCTGACCCACCTGACCCTCCAGTCCCCATTGGATTTACAGGGCTTTTCACAGTGTCTCTCCAGCTATGGTCCCTGGGCTTCTGGTAGCAAAATTCCCTCAGAGTTGTTTAAGATGCTCACTCTGAGTTCCCAGCCCACGTGACCTGAAATCTGTCAGCGGGATCTCTAGAGCTTCTATCTACCAAGCTAGCACAAAAGTTTAGGCAGGTGATTCTAGAGTCTGGGAAAATGGAGGCCCTAGCAGACCTTACCTAGAAAGTCTAGCCATCCGAATGGCTCTTCCACCTAACCCAGCCTTCTGGAGCATGGGAACTGAATGACGTGTGCTGAGCGAAAACCTGGGAAGCGTTATCAGGGAAGGTTAACTGGGAATCACCACCGAGGAAGCAAAGGCTACAGCGTGAAGCTCTGGGTGTGCAGGCCATTTGGGAGACCAGGACCAGCAAGAAAACAGCTCAAGTTCCAAGTGAGGGCAGTGGGAAGAGAGCTCAAGTCTATGAAGATCCCCAGCTCATTTTTGCTCCTCTCACCCCACCTCTTCCCAGGCTGCCATCCCACGCAGAAAGAACAGGAAGCCATGCAAACTTCATCTCTTGCGCCATTAAGTGGCAATGGCTTGAAAGACACTTTCTCCTTGAACTGGCTGCGCTTAGCGACTTGATTTTAAAGATGAGAAGCTTCCTCATATCTTTCTGCAGACCTCTTAAAATCAGAATTCACAGGAGTGGAACCCTGGAATCTATATTTTTATAAAGATCTCCATTGATTTTCATGCTGTCAGTACAGCTCCAAACTGTTATAGCAACTAAATTTGGGAACCTCCACATGTGTCTGTATTGAAGGGTCCTAGTTCTATTTTTAAAATAGAAGAAAGAAAGGGGTGGAGAGAAAGGCAGTCAAAAAAAAAATTTTTAAGAGGAGGCCTAAAAGGAACAGAATTAGACAACTGGGCTAGGGTGACAGTTCAGTAGACAAAGTCATACAAGCATGAATACCTAGGTTCAGATTCCCCAGAAGCTGTGTAAAGCCAGACATGATAGCATCCATATGTAATCCTAGCAGTCCTACAGTGAGATGGAAGGTAGAGACAAGAGAATCCCTCAAAGCCAACACCTCAAGTTTTCCTCTGATCTTCACATGGGAACTGTGGCATGTATAACACAGAGAGAGAGGAAGGGGAGAGATTGAGTTGAAAAAAAAAATCACAACTTTTAATTTTTCGACCAATAGTGAAAATGTGAACCCGACAAGATGGTCCACCCCTTAAAGTAGAAGGTTGATGGAGAACCCAGTTACCTTGCAATCAGACTGACGACGAAGACACTCGGACAACTTGGTGTGATAAGTGCAGTAACTTATAAGTTCAATACTTATATAAGAAATTCAAACAGTATGGTGGTGAACACGTGTAATCCCAGAACTGAAGTGGCTGGGGTAGGGGGCTAACAATCTTTAGGCCATGCCCATGCTAGCATGCAAGCCTCTCAGCAGCCCATCCATGTCATATCCCAGGGTTTCTAGAATGTCTAATAAAAATATTCTGTACACTGTGGGAATTAAATAAGCATAGCAACACAGAACTATGGTTGCATATCTAAGTCAAATATGCGTGGGAGATTAGGAAGACGGTTCTGTGGGTGAAGAACTTGCCCTGCATGCATGAGGACCTGTGTTCAGTCCCTGGAATTGATCAATCCCCACATACACGTATCTATAATTTAAGCCGGGCATGGCATTGTGAGCCAATAATCCCAGCACTGGGGAGGTAGAGACTGAAGGATATATGGGGCTTGTGGGCCAGCCAGCAGGCCTATGTGGTAAATTCCAGGCTATGTAGTAAAATCCAGAGATAACTGTCTTTGAAAAGAAAGTAGATGGGCTTTCTCTCTCCCCCTTCTTTCATAAGATTCCCTGCACTCTGCCAAAGTTTGGCTATGAGTCTCAACATCTGCTTTAATGCCCTGATGGGTAGAGTCTTTCAGAGGCCCTCTGTGGATAGGAAGACCTGGAGGGGACTGGAACTCCACATGGAGAGCAACAGAACCAAAAAATCTGAACACAGGAATCTTTTCTGAGACTGATATTCCAACCAAAGACCATTCGTGGAGATAACCTAGAACCCCTGCACAGATGTAGCCCATGGCAGCTCAGTCTCCAAGTGGGTTTCCTAGTAAGGGGAACAGGGACTGTCTCTGACATAAATTCGGTGGCTGGCTCTTTGATCACCTCCCCCTGATGGGGGAGCAGCCTTACCAGGCCAGAGGAAGACAATGCAGACAGTCCTGATGAGACCTAATAGGCTAGGGTCAGATGGAAGGGGAGGAGGTCTTCCCATATCAGTGGACTGGGGAAGGGGCATGGAAAGAGATGAGGGAGGGAGGGCAAGATTGAGAGGGGATGAGGAAGGGAGTTACAGCTGGGATACAAAGTGAATAAATCATAATGAATTTAAAAAAAATTAAAAAAAAAAGTAGACGGTACCTGAGAAACATCTGAGGTTTATCTCTAGCCTCAATATGCACAGGCAGACAAGTGCACATGTGCATGCAAAGTCATGCACCCCTGCATGCACTTATACATTTAACAGCAAAGCTAATTCTTCTGAGAATGTAATGTACTCAAGAAGCCACCTACATATTATTTAACCCCTCCTACACTCTCTAATGTGGCTACTATTACGGTCCTCATGTTCAAAGAAACTGGGCCTGCTGCTCTTTGATCACCTCCCCCTGAGGGGAGAGCAGCCTTACCAGGCCACAGAAGATGATAATGCAGCCACTCCTGATGAGATCTGATAGACTAAGATCAGAAGGAAGGAGAAGAGGACCTCCCCTATCAGTGGACTTGGGGAGAGGCATGAGTGAAGAAGGGGGAAGGAGGGTGGTATTGGGAGGGGAGGAGGGAGGGGCTTATGGGGGAAATACAAAGTGAATAAAGTGTAATTAATAAAAACAATTAAAAATTAAAAATTAAAAAAAAGAAACTGGGCCTGGGGAGAGTTGATAGTTCACCTGAGCCATTCAGGTAGTCACTGGGGAAACCCAGCTGCCTGGGCCACAAATGGCAGGTGGAGCAAAGGGCCCTGGGAAGCAAAATCACTTTTTGTTCTTCTTCGGGTATCTATATAATGGTGAAGAAGTCAGCACCCTTGCTTCGAACAGCTTGGAAGTATAGAAGGCCTCAGGAAGACTTGTACTGTGTGGATTCTCCTTTCTTTTAACTTGAAGAGAGGAGGGAAATTTGAAACACCTAAGTCCAGACCTTTGACAGTGATGTTCAATCTGAATGCGTCTGTCTTCCTTGGCTCAGCCTGTACCCAAGTTCCAGCTGAAACTCACCAGAATCACCACGCTGACTCAAGACAAACTGGGGCTCACTGCCAGCCTTACCATCTACCAGCCTTGGGGAGCCCTTGGGCTCACTATGCCTGCAGCTGGTCTGCAAAGTGGGGTCATGCTCAGGTCTCCCCCACTGGGGAAGACTGTTTCCCACACCAACCAGGCAATGAACAACCTTCACACACTGCAAAGACTTCCCCATCTTCCAGGGTCAGAGCTCATTGGCCAGTAACCTGCAACCGTGGTCAGCCAAACCCTCCAGGCATCTGAAGCATTTGTTGTTTGGATTAATGTGCTGCCTGGTGACGTCTCTCCAAGAGGATTGCAACTCTACTAGAATGCAAACTCGGAAGCTGGGAACTTGCCCTCCTATTCTGGATACTGCAGAGCACACAATGTAAATGTCTCATTCTGCAAATGCTTGTGGACATGCATAAATGATGGTCCGGCACCACTCTGCAAGTAGCTACCATCCCGGGGACATCCACAACCCAGAATCCACTGGAGTTTGTCCTGTAAGAGATGCTGCAAAGCCTGGCAGGTCCAAGGGACGGGATCCAACCCCCAGATGACCAGAAGCCATTTTGGCCAGCTGGCTGTGATACCTACCTCTCCTTTCTCTCTGCTCTGCCAAGCCAGGGACTGGACGTGTCCTCTTTGTGATTTGTGATGTCTCTGTTTCGAATAGAGGGAATACAGCAGCAGTAACCACAGCAGCAGCAACAGTGTCTGCAAATGCAGCAGGCTGATCAAGAAGCCAAGGGCCCGCTCCCCTGGGCACAGCATGCTGCTGTGGCTGACCACAGTAATTCATCATGCTTAAAAACTCACCCAGGGGAGGGACCCTGGAAGAGGCAGAGAAGCCAAACCATGGGCTCTGAAGGAAACTAGAGGGTGTGCACATTGCGTGTGTGTGTGTGTGTGTGTGTGTGTGTGTGTGTGTGTGTGTGTTCAATCTCATTCATCAATTGTTTTTGAAAGGTAAGAAGCATCTAGTCTGCAGGATGCTACACAAACAAGGTCTGGAAGAGAACTCATGGAGTAAACAGTCAAAACAATCTAAAGAAAACTGAGCTCCTTATGAAACAAAGTCCCCTTTTCCTCGTGTGAAAATACCTACTTGTCCTGACACTTACAACTCCACTCCCTGCGTGGGGAGTGAGCTCGGGTTGGAGCGTATCCCAGCCACTGAATGACCTTGGAAAAGTCACTTGTATTCTTTCTTATATTCTTTCTTCTTCCTCCTTCTCCCTTTTCCTCTCCCTCCTCACCTCCCCTTCCCCTTCTTTCCCTACCCTTCCCCTACATCTCCCCCCGTGTGTACAAGTACACATGTACGCATGCATTCAGATACCAAAGATTAATCTCATCTTTCTCTCACTCTCTCTCTCTGTTTGTCTCTGTGTGTGTACACAAGTACACGTGTGTGTGCACAGGCGTGAAGATACCAAAGATCAACTGCAGCTCTTGTTCCTCAGACACTCTGCTCCTTTACTTTTTTTTTTTTTAATTATTTTGTCTTATTTTATGTATACGGGTGTTTTGTCTGTGTACCGTGTCTATGTCTGGTGCCTCCTAGAGGCCAGAACTGGACTTACGGACAGTTGTGAGGTGTCACGTGGGTGCTAGAAATCAAACCTGGGTCCTCTGGCAAAGCACTGCATACACTTAACTGCTGAGCTGTCTCCCCAGACCCTCCGCACTTTGAATCTCTTACCATCCTCAAGCCAAGCTCACTGAATAGGCTAAGTTGGCTGACCAGGGAGTGCCAGCGATCTGCCTATCTCTGCCTCCCTTGCACTGAAACTACAAGTGCATTCCCCTAGACCTAGCTCTTTTGTGTGGGTTCTGGGTGGCAGAGGGGCAGACCCGGGTCCTTGTGCTTGCAAGAAAAGCGCTTTACCCATTGAGCCAGCACCCCAGCCCCACTTCCGTTCTCTTGACCTGTTGTCTCTAAGAAAAAAAAAAATGAGCTAAGTTGGGGTACACAGCTATAAGTGGCTCGTGTAAACAGTCAGCTCAGGGGTGTATAGCTGGCAGGTAGAGGACAGCCAGGAAGCTGTGCTTAGCCATTCACAAGGTCACCAGTACAAAGCTTGGGAGAGTTCAACAACAAACACAGAGGGAGACTCTCACAAGCTACCTACCATCGCACTACAGAGCCACTGAGAACGCTTCCAGGTCTTTGAAATTCCCCTTGCTTCAGCAGTCCTACAGATGATCCCTCTCAGCACTAGCTCCTTGACATTGTGCCAGACTTAGCAACCAGCTGAGCCCATGGGAGGTAGGTCTGGAGCTCCAGAGAGACCCTTCTCCCAGACAGCAACAGGAGAGGTAAGGACAAGGAGAGAGAGAGGAGTGAGGATAAAGAGAGGGGCAGGAGACCTCTGCATTGACATAACCTAAGCATTTCCCCCAAGTGAGAAACTGAGACTTGATTTAGATCTTTATTTCAGAATCCTTCAGCCAGTGAGAAACAAAGGCAGGATTCCCACCCGGGTCAGACTTGAAGTCCTGGTTTCTTCCTCCTCCACATTAACTCTCAAATATGATCAGGGACAACCAAAGCTCTCCCTCACTTACCAAAACACAAAGGCACCTCTGAGCTTCTAACTACACCATGAATGGGGTCATTCAGAAACAATGGAAATGTGTGCCTTATAGCTCTGGAGGGTGGGAAGTCCAAGGTCAAGACAACAATAGACTCAGCATTTAAAGAGACTGATTTTCTGTCTCAATGATGATGTCTTCTAGCTGTCCCTACATGGGGAAAGCCCATACCCTCCCTGCAGCCTTGTAAAAGCACCAACCCCATTTCTGAGAACAGAGCCCCTATCACTTAATCTCTGGACACCACAGTTTTTAATACTCCCATACTGAGGAATAGTTTCAACATGAGAATTTAGACGGAACGCTCAGACCACATCAGCACCCTATATTTTATATGTAGTCTTCAAAAACATGTGTTTAACAGGCTGGAGAGATAGCCCAGAAATAAAGAGCTCGGGTTGCTTTTAGAGAATGGGATCCTAAAAGACAGCCTTGAAATTGGTAGAACCAATGCACCAGGAAATGAACCCCAGGGCTCCAGTTGTAACAGAGCTTGAAGCATCCAACTAGTCCCTGAAATGGCAGGGCTGGTGTTAAAGAACCAACATTAGGGGCCATGACCAGGGATGGGGCAGAGATAAAAGAATGGCATAATCAAGCTGTGTGAAAGAGGTGTGTGTGAGTCCCAGGAAAGAAATGCTGCCTGCTTCTTCACCATGGCAGAAGCCAAGTGGCCTCTGTGGCCATCCACCCAGGGACATGGTGGTAAGGTTCCAGCAAGGATTGAAGATCTATTGAATGTTTTCCTTTCCTGGGCACTGAAAGAACCTGAAGGATTGGTACTATCAGTTCCTCCTGAGCAAAATGAGATGAAGGCCCACACAGAGGAAAATCTTTATCAAGGCTTCAAAGTGCTGGACGGTAGCATGCAGGCAGCTGGGAGAGAAAAATTAGCAATGGTCTCCCCCAGCTATAAATTTTGTACCCTGACAAGATGTACCCATTGATACAATAGTGACATGATGCATATGGGAGCGACCGACCACTTTCTGGTTGGACTTGAGTTCTACTTCATTCATGTCTGACCTTGTAAACCTGTACAAAAGCTCATAGTTGGGGAGGCCCGGGGAAGAGGGGGCTATGGAAATAATGCCAAACCGCTTTCTAAATGTTTGTATTTACACCGTAGATTACTGCTGCTGTCAACCTTGGTCAGAGTAGGTGACAGTTAGTGCAGAGACTCATCAGTAGTCAAAGTGCTAAGAACAAGTAATTGTTTAGTGCTCAGCCCTAAGTGGAACACCTCTTCCAGCCCTTCAAAGCTCGGGGCACATCACAGAGGAGGAGGCAGAAAGAATGTAAGAGCATGGGAACAAGCACTACTCTATAACACACTGTCTTCCAGACATAAGCATGGCAGCTGCGTCCCTGAGCTTAGAGCAGCAGTGGTTACCCAAGACCTGCACAAAACTGAGCGCACCAGCTTTGCATCATGGACGGGGAAGGAATTCATATGGCCCCAGCCCCTCTCAGATGATCTACAGACAGTTACAGGGAGTGAGGCCATATTCCTCAGTGCTATGTGTTTTAGTTCATTGCTGCCACTAAAGCAAATAACCACACACCATACCCCTAGTTAAATGCAGGAGGTTACAAAAGGGAGGAGGGCATAAAAATAGATTTGATGAGATGGAAAGAGAATAATAATAGAATAATTATTCTTTGGTCAAAGAATATTGTACACATGTATGAAGTTGTAAAAGAATACACACACACACACACACACACACACACACACACACACACACACACGTGTCCTGGCTTTAGCCTCTCTTTATCAGAAGCATCCTCAGTAGCACCCAGCAGCTGCTGACAGGAGACCATTACTCACTGGCCAGGCAGCCTGGGAAACCCCAGCCATCTGCTTCTCTCCCAGCATGTCCCCAGCCCTGCAGACAAATGCGTCACAGGGAGGGCAGGCAGGGCCACCATGTGCACACAGCCTTTAATCAGGCTCCGCAACATCTTGGGGTCTTGGCCAAGCTGTCCATCCATCCTGGGGAGGGGATACTGTTGACCTGGCCTACACAGGCCTTTGACCCTGCTTGGCCTGAATAAATCACCTTGGAGTCTTCTATCTGCTCCATAATAAACGGCTTCCCCACTCCTAGGTTAAAAAAAAATAATAATCCAGAAGGCAGGAAAGTGTGGCCTAAGACCACCAGAAAACACAGATCTTTACACTACACTTCATATCAGTAGCAAAATTAGAGTTAAATAGTAGCAATGAAAACAATCTTATGGTTGGGGGGTCACCTCAACATGAGGAACTGTACTAAAAAGGTCACAGCATTAGGAAGGCTGAGAACTGCTGCTCCAGGGCCAGGACCTTACGGACACCTCCCCTGTCCATAATGGAATGAGTCCATAAGGCTCAGTCTTTTGCAGGTCTTGGGTGGCCACTGTTACTGTGAGTTCATGGATGCAACAGCATCCTACAGCAGCATTTAGTTCCACCCCCTGCTCGCAGTCTTTCTGCACCCAGCCCTTCACCTTCCATGATGTTTCCCGAGCCCTGAAGGGCTGGAATAGATGCCCTTTTCGGGCAGAGTGATTGATAACTTGTTCGTGGCTGGAAGAAAAGCTATCTTACCTTGCCTATATTTGTACAAAAGGAAAGAAATGACTGCTTTGTCAGTTTTTGAAAAGAAGTTGAGAAAAGGACCCCTACTCCAAAGGTCTTTGGGTGAGATTTTCAAAGAGGTCATGGGAAAAGGAGAAAATAGAGGCCATTTCTCGTTTTTGTGTTTTGTTTTGTTATGTTTTGGGAAGGCACGTGTGTGCTCACAAGAAGGCCAGAGTTGAGCATCAGGAATCCTCTCAAATCACCCTCCACCTTGTTTCTTGAGACAAGTTCTCACACTGAGCATGGAGCCCAACAGGTCTGCTCAGACTGGCCAGCAAGCCTTAGGTACCAGGCATCTTCCTGTCTCTGCCTCCTCAGCTCTGAAATGACACATGTTATCGGCCCAGTTCGACCTTTCAGTGAACAGTGGGGAATCGTAACTCATGCTTATGTGACAAGTATTTTTATCAAACTGAGCCATCTTCCCGGACCTAAGAGAGTTCATTTTTGCTACAGCTCTCCATTAATGCCCTTCTTTGAAATGGGTTGATTTCCTAACCCAGAGCACAGAAGGAGGCCCAAAAAGCTAGGGACCCAGTGGCCAGTCCTATGTGGAGAGAGCATGAAATAGAGGCCCAAGAGTCACCTCCAAACCTCCAGTTCTACAGGGCAGCCATAAATAGCATAGCATAGTGCTAGCACCAGGGTAGTTCTATCCATCAAATGCTCAGTCTGCTATTCGGAGTATGTGTGTGACCTTGGAGGTGTTTCTGACTGCAGAAGGAGGCTTAGCTTAGCTTAGCTTAGCTTAGCTGTCCCCTGAGTTATTGTAGAAATAACAGTGAGGGAACACGGGCCTATCCTCTCTTCCCTGTCCCATTCCAAGTACGTTTCCTTCCCATGGGGAACACCTGATCCTAAAGGTCTCCTGATCCTAAAACAAACCCAAACCTGTCTGTGACTGCAACAGAAGCAGGGTGGAGGAAACTCAGATAGGGAGTCCCCCATTGCCTCTCTCTTCTCAGCCTTTGTGGTAATGTGCACATTCATTTTTATTTCCAGATTGCAAATTGGCAACATGATGCAGTCCTTTCTCTTCTTTTCCTTCAAGTGATTTGAGCTTAGCTGTTACTCAAGCCAAAAAAAGAAAGGAAAAAAAAAAAAAAAAGCCAACCCCAAGCTGATGTCCGCATCTAAAATAAATTATGTTAGTTTTTTGCAGTGAGTGAATTGGGGCAGGAAAAAGAGTTCACCAGAACAAAATGTTCTGGGCTGAAAGGTGACTTCAAATAGGTTTGCTTGTTTGCAGGGGTTCCCATATGGGTTTAGTTCATCTGCTCTCCAGAAACAATGCTCACCTCAGAAGTCACCACTTTGACCTGGCTTGAACCCCCTGAATCTGGGAAGAGAGGTGGCTTTAGACATCAGGGCCAGACCACAGGCAGTGTGCCCTCTGAGAATGAGGCTGTGAGGGAAGGCAGGAAGAAAAACATCCTGGGTGTTTGGGAGGAAGATCATTTTTACTAGTCTAAGATGTCACTATGAAGAAGATGTGACATCCATTGATGTGGACCCATTGATGGAGTGCCCTTTAACCGATATAACATGACTAAACAGTGTGTGTGTGTGTGTGTGTGTGTGTGTGTGTGTGTGTGTGTGTGTGTGTGTGTGTGTGT
>NW_026587032.1:3855084-3873470 GCF_907164565.1 Psammomys obesus | reverse complement strand
TGTGTGTGTGTGTGTGTGTGTGTGTGTGTGTGTGTGTGTGTGTGTGTAAAGATCTCAGACATGACACTACAGAGTAGTGAGTCCTTTAGTGAGACCACTGGCTCCAAATGCCTCTAACTGTAAAGCAGTGGTAGCAGTGTGCCCAACACAAGAGGTCTGGGAGATAGTTCCATTGGTAAAGCACTTGTCTTGCAAGTACAAGGACCTAAGTGGAATCCCAGCCTCCACCTCAGAAAGGCATATGCTTGTAATCCCAGCACTTGGGAGGCAGACACTGGTAGCTCCCTAGAGCTTGCTGGTCGGCCAGTCTGATATAGCTTGGCCAGGTCTAGAACAATAAAAAACCGTGTGTCAAAACACGGGCAGTGCGTAAAGAATGACACAAGAGGCGGCAGTTGCTTGGTCTTCACATGCGTGTGCACACACATGCACCCATACCCCCACCTATGTACACCCACACACACAAACATAGCAACCATTGCCCTGCCACTTCTTCAAGATTTCTTTATTCTCTTATATGCATGTGTGTCCATGCGTGCATATATGTTCATGTGTGTGCAGACGTCTTTGGAAGCAAGAAGAAGCCATCAGATGCGATGAGAAACTGTAGTCACTATGAATTGCCTGCTGCGGGTGCTGGGAACTGAACTTAGGTACTATGCAAGAACAGCAAGAGCTCTTAACCACTGAGTCGTCTCTCCAGCCCCCAAGTACACATTTGTGTTTGTGCGTGCACACACACACACAATGTGTCACTTCTTGGCTATCTTTCTTAGATAACAAAACAGGCCCTGACTCAAGTCCCTTAGTGGCCAAATGTTGGTAATCTTCTAAAGCGTAATTACTTTTTCTATTATTGCTTCACCTATTTTCATATCACCCACATTTTAAAGCAAGTGATAACGGCTTCATGTTTATCAGGGTGTTATAAAGATTCCTTTCACAATAAATACACACACATTTTGAGAGGCGGGCTTTTTTTTTTTTTAAGAAAAATATTAAGTAAATTGTATGAGAGCTGGATCTCAAATCTGAGACCATTAAGATGAAATATGAAAAGCTAAAATTGGAGAAACGCTGGATTAATTGGAAAGAAATACATGGCAGGCAACTTCTTCCCTACATCTTTCTCAAATTAAATAATAAATCTTGCTGCCTTGTTTTTCTAATTTAAATGAACACTCTGGCTCTTCCACTTCCCCATCCCTTTTTTTCCCCCCCAAGGCTTTGCTAGTGGGAGAGGAATTTGTGGCTGGTGCAAAATACATCATTTTCCTCGCCCCTAGACTCCACGTGAGTGCTCCGGGTGGGACCTACACTCACTAAGCTTCATCATTCATTTGTTCTTGATTACTTGCAGCCCCCCTCTCAGGACCAGTCCTGGGCAAGAGGCACAGTATGGCAAAGATCAGGAAGATGGGGTCCCTGCCGTTCTTGGGCTCAGAGTCTAGCTGAGGAGACAAAAAGACAGCACCAACAGCTGGAAAGGAGTGTCACAAATACTGCACAGGGAACCATGTGACATTGGGAGCAGGGAGAAAATATCCCATGCTAGAGTGACTATATAAAATTATAGTTGTACCTGCCTGTCCCTAAAGACCTGTGCATGGAGACTAGTCTCGTCACCATCGCTTTCTTCCTGGGAGATTTCGGCCAAGTGGCTTCAATCTGCGCTCCAGTCTTTTAAATGGGGATAACTTCATCTCCCTTTGATTTGGAAGGTTGTCTCATGAGAAGATGAAAATCACTGTGGACTCACACTGCCTTGCCATGGCAAAACACTGCTTCCTGAGACTCGATCGTTGCTGACTCTGCTCTACCTGCCTTGCCTCGACCTCCCTAACGGGCACTCTCATACTTCCACTTTCCCTGTCCTCTTCATACCCTCTTCTGAGACCTTAAGGCAGCCCATCTTCCAGGAAGCTCCATGCCCACCCTTTTAACCTTGCTAAGCTTACTCTCTAGAATGCCTGTCCTTCTGTGAGCTCCCTGCCTAGGTCCAAAGTCTAGCTCCCATCTCCCCCAGAGATGATAGGTCTATGTCATAATTAATGGTCTCTCTCTCCCTTACTCTCTCCTTCAGAGAAACACAGAGAAGGCAGTAAAGCCTCTGGAAAGTATCTATGCCATCCTGCCCTTCACAGGTGCCTTTGTGGTACCTGCCCTTTATTCCTCCCCAACATGACAGGGGCTTATTTCCTAGTTGGCTGATGCCCTATGAGCATACCAGTTTTTCACACTGCATTCCTAGAACTAACCAATGTCTCAGTTACTGTTCTATTGGTATGAAGAGACATCATGGCCAAAGGAAGTTATAAAAGAAAGCATTTAATTTGGGGCTTGCTTACGATTTCAGTTAGTCCATGGCCATAAAGGCTAGGCATGTAGTAACAGACATGGCTCTGGAGCATTAGCAGAGAGCTTACATCCTGATTCACAGGATCAGGCAGAGAGAGAGAGAGAAAGACTGGGTCTGGCATGGGCTTTTGAAACCCCAAAACCACCCCCAGTGACACACCTCCCCAAACAAGGCCACACCTCCTAATCCTTTCTAAACAATTCCACCAGCTGGGCACAACACACTCAAATATATGAGTCTATGGAAGCTATTCTCATTTAAACCACCACTCCAAGCCTCCCTCTATGGAGAGGCTCAAGGATGCTGTACAAATGAACAGACTTTCATTGGATAAACAAGCAAAGGCAGGCTTAGAAGTCAGACATTGTGGTTTTCAAACCCCAACTCTCTCTACACACCCATAGTCTAAGAAAAAACCTGAATTGCTTCAGCTCTCCTAGCTTTAGCTTTACCATATATGGTGTCTTCAAGCAAGTTAGAACACCTCTCATGGGAGATTTTGAGAAGATTCAATAACAAGACCTTTGGTGAACTCTTAAGGACAAGAAAAGTATTCAGAAGATGATGCTGATCGCTACAGATGGAGAACCTCACCTGTGCCAGGTGCTAGGATAAACCCCAGGAACCCTCGGCTCACCTTGGGACCAGTGAGGGCACTCAGTGGACAAAGGCATCTGCTGTCACACCTCATGGAGCCACCTGGTGGAAGAAGAGAACCAGACCCTACAAATTATCCTCTGACCTAAGCATCCAGGAGGAGGCTGTGCTTACTTACACACATGCACATAAGCGCACACGCACACGCACACGCAATAAATAAAAATGTAATTAACATTAAGTAAACAAATTAGGGACCAGGGAGGTGGCTCAGAGGTTGAGAGTGCAACGCTCCTGAAGAGGACCTGAGAGATGTTCCCAGGACCTATGTCATGTGGCTCATAACTACCTATAATTCCAGCCCCCAAGAGAATCTGATGCCCTCTTCTGGCTTCTGTGGGCGCCTGCTTTTATACGCACATGTCCATATACAGAAACACGTGCACACGCATGTAAGCACATATAACTCAGAATAAAGTAAATCTTTTTTAAAAAGTGAAATAAAACATTGAGCCTACTTGTCATTCCAATTAATGCTCAAAACACCACATGCGTTCTGCTGAACACCTGTTTAACTGTCTCCTGGGATTGTCACAGCAACCCTAGAAGTTATGTAACTTAATGATTAGGACACTAAGACCAAAAAGTCAGTTCATGAACTGCCCCAAGATCACTTGGCTAACAAGAAACAAAGCAGGTCCTTAAATACATACAGTCTGACCCCCAAAGACCTTTGAACCTTTATGCCAGGCTCTTCTTGGCCCTGACAACCTGTCTTTGATCTTGTCCCATAAAAGGTAACACTTAAGGCCACCAGAAACATCTATAAGACAAAGTTAGCTTGTGAGCTGAGGTGATTGAAGAGTAGCATGGGCACCAGTGGAGGGGGATAGAGGAGGGTGCAGTACAGCGGGGTTCAGAGGAGACCTGGTTTTCAGATGAACTCTTCCATCCGCAGTGACTACGTCCTGGAATACAGCAGGATAGCTGAGTGGGTAGCTGTGCTGATTGGTTTTAATTGTCAATTTGACATAACCCAGAGACACCTGGGAAGAGAGTCTTGATGATGAACTGTTTGCATCAGCTTGGCCTGTGGGGATGTCTGTGGGATGCTGTCTTGATTGTTAATTGATGTAAGTGGGCTCAGCCCTACACTGCGTGATCAACCATTCCACAGGCTGGCTCCTGGGCTGTGTGAGAGTGGAGAAGACTGCCTGAGTATAAAGCTAGGCAAGTGAGCAAAAATCAGTGTGTTTCTTCTGCCCCTGCTGACAGTGAACAGTGGTGCTTCCAGTTCCTGTCTTGACGTCCCCAAAGTGATAAAAGGTAACCTGAAATTGAAAAGCACATCAATCTTTTCTTCCTTCAGTTGTTTTGTCAGGACATTTTTATCACAGCACCACTGCACAGATGGCAGCTCAGTGTCCAAGAGGGTTCCCTAGTAATGGGAACAGGGACTGTCTCTGACATAAACTCAGGGGCTGGCTCTTTGATCACCTCCCCCTGAGGGGGGAGCAGCCTAACCAGGCCACAGAGGAAAACAATGCAGACAGTCCTGATGAAACCTGATAGGCTAGGGTCAGATGGAAGGGGAGGAGGACCTCACCTGTCATTGGACTGGGGGAGGGACATAGGAGAAGAAGAGGGAGGGAGGGTAGGATTGGGAGGGGGCTACAGCTGGGATACAAAGTGAATAAACTGTAATTAATAAAAATAAGATAAAATTTTTAAAAAGAGTTGTTTTTCTTATTTTTTATTACCTATGTGTTGTAATGGATTGCGCATGGGAGCTCAGTTGCAGAAAAGAAGATTTGGGGGTACATATGGTCAAGAGGCATGAAACCCATCACTTGGAACACTAACTAAACTTGATAACAAACAATGTCTAACAGTAATTCCTTAATGACTTCATGATGAATAAGAGTGAAGAGAAGAGACTTTCAAGAGTAAATTTTGTTGCACTCTCACTAAATCTCAAAACCTGTAGAACAGAGCATGATTCTGGGTGCGACACTGCTCTCAAGCCTGGTTGTGCTAGAAGCTAGAACTCTCTCTCTTCTCGATGTTTTCTAAATGACCAAAGGACAAGAATGGATTTTCTATCCCCTGGGCACATGTTTTGTTGACGCACTAATAACCCAGCTGCTGGAAATTCAGGTCAGGGATTTGGGGGAAAACTGAAGAAACTGCATCCAGCCCTTTGGGAGACCAGTGTTTGACTCTAAGCTTTTAAAACACTGACTGAAATCTAGAGAAAACTGCCTTTAATGAGCACCAGCAGGCAGGACCCCAGAAGAGACCAGAGAGAGGGTACCGTGATTTTTATCTAATATTGTTGGCTTTGGGAAGTGGCCAGAGGCCTTTATAGCCCAAATCCCAAGTCTCAGTTAGCTGTCAGCTCTGCTATCAGCTTCGGGGTCTCAGGGAGACCGTCCCTGACCTCTCCAACCTGAATCCAGTGTTACTACCAGAAAGGGCTCACTAAGGCAGTCTCAAATAAATGCAGACTCAAACTGTCTTATTTGGGGTTACTATTGTTGTGATAAAAACACCATGACCAAAGAAACTTAGGAAAGAAATGGTTTATTCAGCTTACACTTCCATATCACAGTTTATCATCAAAGGAAGTCAGGACAGGAACTCAGGCAGGACAGGAACCAGGAGACAGGAGCTGCTGCAGAGGTCATGGAAGAGTACTTGTTACTGGCTTTCTCGTGGCTTGCTCAACCTGTTTTCTTATAGAATCCAGGACCTCCAGCCCAGGGATGGCCCCACCCACAATGGGCTGGGCCCTCCTCCCATCAACCACTAATTAAGAAAATATTCTGCAGGCTTGCCTATAGCCCAACTTATAGAGGAATTTTCTCGAAGCTCCCTCCTCTCTGATGATTCTAGCTTGTGCAAATTGACATAAAACTAGAGAGCACACAGACCAAGGACTGACAACTATAAAAAAGTAGGAGTGGAGACAGTTCTGGCGAGACTTGATAGGCTAGGATCATATGGGAGGGAAGAGAGCTCCCTTTCTGTGGTCTAGGGGAGAGGGAAGGAGAATGGGACCGGGAAGAGACAAGGGAGGAGGCTACAATTGGGCTACGGTGTGAATGGATTATAAAAAATAAAAAAGTAAAAAATAAAAATTTTAAATGAACCCAAAATTTACAATCAAAATAAAAAATGTTTGAACTTTTATAGGAAAAGAAAAAGTCAGGGTGGGGATAACATCCACATACTTCTTTGTGGCTGTGCTAAGTGTTTTAAACTTCATGCCTTAATGAAGTAGTTGTAACTGTCACCATCGTCTTACACATAGGACAAGAAAAAGTTAAGACATGGCAAGTAACTTTGCCAAGGTCACCCATTAGTGAGAAGAAAAGCCCAAATTTGACCTCAAAAGCCCCACTCATATACTCTGTCCCCGCTGCTTTACGCACAGCGAATGAGTGGAGACTTACCTCCCAAATATGAAAGATTTTATTCCGAGGGCGGCAAAAGCCAGCTACACCCAAGGGCTTCTACATGCTGTGTCTGAGTAGGAAGAGAGCCTGGATCCATGATCTATCCTGAGAGATGTGAACCAGCTCTGACACCTCCTCCTGAGTCTCAGAGTGTGACTCTATGACTCAGTAGCCGCTTTCATACCTTCAGTGACACATGCCTCAGTTTCCCTAGAAGACGCTGCCTTCACCTCTCAGCAGCCCTGACCATGTGGGACCTTGTACTGAAGGATGTCTCCTATTAGCCTCACTTCTGCATAACTGACATCCAAGCATCAGCAACCCCTCCGCTGGGCTTTCTCTCTACTGGGTCACCAGAGACAGAAAAGAATAGCAGAGCACTGTGGGAAAGGGCGCGAGGGAAGTCTTCCTCAAGGTCATTCAGAACATCCTGAGCCTCTAATCAGGCTTTATACTCCTAGGCAGAAGTCTACACCCACAGCCAATCAATCATCAACCAGCCTTTATGAAGCATGTACAAATTGGGACTCTTTAAAATGTAACAGAAGGAAAAATCCAACTTAAGTTAGCTTGAGCACAAGATAAATTAGTTGGTCCATTTAACTGAAGGGGCCAAGGAGGTGGGAGATGATGCTCTGAGACCAGCTAGAACCAGGCACTCACAGAACACTGTGAGGAATCTGAACCTCTCTATCTCCCAGTTTTCACTTCCTCAGTGTTGGCTTCTTTTTTTTTTTCCTTTGTTTTAGTTGTGGAGCTGAGTGTATTGGGTTCTCCTGTGTATATATTCTAAGAGTAAAGAATAAAGGATCAGATTGGTGCCTACAATCTGAGCACCCAGGAGCTGAAGCTGGAAGATAATGAGCTTGAAGCCAATCTGTTGGCAAAAAAAGAAATAGTTAAGAAAGAGAAAAACAGTTTAAAGTGAGTCTCTTTCTGGTGAAAGATTCACAATTAATGTGGTGAATAGATTGGTGTCCTGAGTTTATTCCTGGCTAAATACCTGTTAGGAACTAGAGTGTATTGATTGACAGCCCTGTGTTCTCCTAACCAGGAATCTCTGACTAACCCTATATGTGATGCTTAATTTGTATTATAAAATTGATTTGATGAAGAAATAAGTGCCTAGGGTATCAGTGGCATACACCTTGTGTGTATCTGTGAGGACACAGAAAGGCTTACCTCAGGAGAGAGACCCCCCCAACCAGGATGAGGAGGGCACTGTCTCACTGACTGGAATCCAAGACTGAGTCCAAGAAGAGGGAGAAACAAATGAGTACCACAATTCTCACCTTCTCTGCTTCCTGATCCATGCACATGGGAACCAGCAGAACCACAAGCTTTTCACCACAGCTGTGGCCTCACCTGTGGCCAAGCAGTTTCTGCCATGATGGGCCACACCCTCAAACTTTGATCCAGACCAGTTCCCCCCTCACTTAAGTGGCTCCTTGTCCAGTATTCACTCACAGCACTGAGCACTGTGACCATTATACCACACAGACCATGTGGAGTGACAGTGGATAAGGGAGAGGTGTCACCCCGGCAGAATCCCAGTGGGAGTCCCAATATTCTAGGTAAGCAAAAAGAGCACATATCACTCCTCAAATGTCCTCCAACCAACTGTAATTAGAGAAACGGTGAAAAGCATGGGAAAGCCACATTTTTGTTACCAAAGAAATTATTCTTCTGAGCCAGCCTTATTATGTAACCCAGGCTAACATTAAACTCACAACCTAGGTCACACTATGTAGCCCAGGCTAGCACTAAATTCACAGTCCTCCCGATTCATCCTCCCAAGTGCTTCTGTTACACCATCATGAACCCATCCTTCTACTGAAGAAAAGAGGCCCCACCAAAAAAAAAAAAAAAAAAAAAAAAAAAAAATCAGAGAGTTCGATTTTAACAAATAATTCACAAACCTGACATTAGAGGTCAAAGGTGGAACTGAACCTTCAGAGCCACCACTTGCCTGCTGTAACTAAAGGGAGGTGGTCTTTCTGCACCTTCATCACTGTTCCTCTGTAAATAGGAGATATTTACTCCTGTGCTATAGCGTCACTATGACCAGATCCAGGAAACACAGCTCCCAGATGGAGAGGCCAGAGTGAAGGAAAGGAAGTGAAAAAAAGTCATTGAGGGAAAACACCAACACCCATCTCCACAAAGCTGGGAAAGTTCCAGGTAGGGCATTTATAGAACAGGTCCAACCTGGCTACATCACATAAAATTGGTTATAGGTCAAAAACAGAAGAACCTTTTTAAAACAACCAGGAAAACTAAAGATTAATGACTTCCAAAGATCAGATAAAAGTCACTGCATTTTTTTTTTCAAGATAAGGTGTAAGCCAGGAAACAATGGAGCCACGTCTTCAAAAAGCACACACTGGAGTTTAGCCCAAAGGCCAAGAAGTGGTAAAATTGGAATACCTAAAGAAGAAAGAACTCTGACAAGGGTCGGCTATCCAGCTGGGTGGGTGGAGTGCTTGCCCACAAGCAGGAAGTCCTAGGTTCCATCAGAGCGGGGGGGGGGGGGGGGGGGGGGGGCCGGGGGCACAGCTGTCATCCCAGCAGTTTAGGAGCTGAGAGCAAAATAATCTGAAGTCTGAGATCATACTTGGCTCTATACTGTTCTCAAAAAAAAAAAAGCAAAAAGACAAAGAAATAAGGTCTTACGAAGCCATAGAGGTGATGCTGTGATCACCCCCCAAAAAAGAATAAATAAATAAATGTGTGTGTGTGTGTGTGTATCCAAAGACCACAAAATGAGGTACCACATAAACTAGCAAATATCTTGAACCATGTGACTAGTAAAAGGGAGAAGAGAGAACAGCAGGACTGAGTATGAGCAAACTACATCTGTTAACTAATAACATTAACCAGCAAGGTGCTGCGGAGACAGTGTAATTGGTAGAGTGACTATTTCTAAAGCATTTGACCTAAGTTCAGACCCTCAGACCCCACATCAAATATGCCTGTTGTGGCTCAGGCCCATTGCCCCAGCGCTCTCCAATCCGTAAGCTCCAGTAGATTCAGTAAGAAACCTTGTCTCAAAAATTTTTGAACTATAACTTACCATAACTTTCAGTCAACAAAGCCTAAGGGAAAGTCAAAGTCTTAAATACTTAACAATTAAATAGAAAATAAAAAGGCTTGAATGCCAAATATGCAACCATTCATCCCAAAAAGCCAGAAAAGAGATAATTTACATTGAACCTCCACAAAAGGAAGCAAGGTGAGAGCCTCCAAAATGTAACAAAAACAAATTTGTAATATAATAAAAACTAGAGTTTATTATTTGAAGTGACTAATGAAATGATCGCTCTCCTAGAACTATCTAGAAAAAGAGAGAGCACATGGTGCCAACATAACAATTAAGAAAGATGTCACAAGAGTGTACATTATCAATATCAGAGAATTATCAATATCAGCGAATTATCAAATCTCATACAAATAAAGCTAAGCATTTCAATGAAATGGATGGATGCCTAGAAATGCACTATTCATTAAGAAGTTATTAGAAAAGATGAAATGAGAATTATTCCTTATCTGCTAAAAAAAAAAAAAATAGTCTGACATGAAAAGTCTTTCACAGAGAAACCTGCACATCCAAAAGAATCTCACCAGTGGACACTTGTAAACATTTGAAAAAGAAATGACACAAATCACTTTTATGTGCGTTTGAGCATGGCCCACACACGCCAAGAAAGGACATCAGATCTCCTAGAGCTGGAATAGCAGGTGATCATGAGCTGCCAGACCTGGGTGCTCAGAAATGAACTTTGGTCCTCTGGAAGAGCAGCAATTCTCTTAACCTCTAAAACTTCTCTCCAACCTGTAATAGACGCTAATAAAGAGCAGAAAGAAAGGCTGGAGCATAGCTCGACATAGCTTTGCATGCATCAAACACTAAGTTATAAACCCCAGCACTAATAATAATAATAATAATAATAATAATAATAATTAATAATAATAATAAAGATGCTTTAGGGTGGAAAGATTGGCCTGTGCTGAGAACACTTACTGCTTGGCAGGCACAAGCAAGCAAGCTCTATGAGTCCAAGGCTAATCTAATCTATGTAGCAGGTTCCAGGCCATGCAGACTTTCATAATGAGATCCTATCTACACACACACACACACACACACACCAAGAAATGCCGACGACATTACCCTGGATACAAGCAGCACCCTCCCTGGTTAGGAATGAAAAGACAGAGAGGGCCAGCTGAGTAGCAGCACTCCTTTTCTCTGCTTCCTGTCCTGCTGAGATGTGAAAAATCCACATCACAGCCCTGCTGTCATGGAGCAGCCTGTGGCCACGCCTTCCCTGTTATGATGGAGCATATCCCTTCTTAAACGGTGTGTCAGAAGAATCCCTTCCTCTCTTAAGTCGCTTCTTTTCGGGTACTTAGACAAGAGAAGGAACTAATACAGTAGCCCAGGTTAGCCCTGAACTCACAGTCCTCCTATATCAGCATTCACAGCGCTGGGATTGTGACCAAGTATTACCATGCTTGGCCTTCCTTCAAATTATCTTAAAATATGAACTGCAAATGTTTCTTTTTGACCCCTCCCTTTTGAAAGTGGACGCGCACTTGGATATAAAAAAATTTTAAAAAAGGAGCATATACTGCTCTCTTCTGCTACCATTTCACACAGTTCCTGGCAGGAACAGGAAAAAAAAAAGCCCTGAGTAAACAGTGGTTAAAGAGGGAGCGAACCTCAATACAGTGTCACACACAGCCGAGCTCAATACACACATGATTTAAAAAAAAAAAAAAAAAAAAGAATGAATGAACTCAAGTAACAGAATAGACTTAGGAAAAAATTGTATCCTCTGCCAAGATTCCGTAATATGCAAAGTCCTTGTGGAAGCTCTAAGAGATAAGAGGCTAAGCAAGAAGAGCTGACTGAATAAAGATGAAATAAGAGTTAAAGCCAGGCTGAGAAGAAAGGAGAGAGGCAGCTGAAGGGAAGCATGGAAATGAGGTCTCGGAAGATAATGCAGGGTCTCATGTGGATGTCAAGCTGCTGGGGCAGGAAGCCAGGGTCTGATCGGCATTGATAGCGGGCATTCATTTCCTCCTTGCAGAGCCTCCCTTCTGCTCAGCCACTCTAGGCCTTGGAGTACAGGGGTCAGATCCATCCCTGTAGACTCGAGTTCTGAGATCTAGACAAGTCGGTCACTTCGCTAGCTGGGCTGTGAGAACCTAGTCAGTACCCTGGGTAGAAAGGTCTTTCAGGACTGCAAGCATCTGCTCCTGGGGCCAGAGCGATCTGGTGCCACTTAGTGCTTCCAAGGAGTCCGGGGTCACTTTATTTTTTTGAGACAGGGCTCACTTTTGTAGCCCCATCTGACATGAAACTCACTGTGTAGACCAGGCTGGCCTCAAACTCATAGCGATTCACCTACCTCTCCCTCCCAAGTGTTGGGACTAAAGTCATCCACCACCATACTTGTTGCTTTTTATGTGTAGATGAACGCATGCATATGTGTTCCTGCTTGTCTGCATGTGCCTCAGTTCACGAGGGTGGCCTCAGAGGACAAAGGAGAGCATCTGAACCTCTGGAGCTAGAGTTACAGGTGGCTATGAGCCGAACATGAGTGCTGGGCACTGAACTCAGGTCATCTGTAAGAGCAGCAAGCACACAGCTGATGCCCGCCAGGGCAGTGTAGAAACAGCCAGCCTCTGCTCGGTTAACACCGGGTGTTAGGTGATGATAAATCTCACCTGATTAACGCTTGCGTTTCCCTTCCTTCTCTTCAAGCCCTCTGCCTAAAACTTTTTACTTTTCTTTCATCTATTTAGTCACTCATTCCTGCAAGAAATATTTACTGAGCACCTCCTATGGTGGGTGGGTGTGTGTGTGTGTGTGTGTGTGTGTGTAGACAGACTACAATCAAATGAGCACTGTGCTTGATGATTTAGCCTAACTGTAGGCAAATATAAGAGTCCTGCACGTGCTTACCGTAAGCCAGGCTAAAACTAAGCTGCTTGCTATGGTAACGGCATTAAGTGCATTTTCTAAATATATGGTATTTATCTGTATATAATTAATAATCCAGGTAGAATCCCTTCCCTTCTAGATTGCCTTGATCCTCTTTCTGTCTTTCCTCTTAGTTGGAACAAAAAGCAATGGAGAGACTTCAGCTGTAATTAAGATCCCTGTGGTCTTCTGCCAACTGCTACTGGTCTAAGGGGAAGTTGATTAATCTCTCTGGATTAATTTTCCCCCTCTGTACCCAAGCACTTGAACAACAGAATGGTCACTAAGAATATTTTCAGCACTTCCTGACGAGTTTCTCCTGCACTGGTTTACGTAGACACACGTAAATCACACAAATACACGAATGCATGCATGTACACACACAAGTCACAGTAGTCAGAAATGCCACCAATGGCTCCCTACCACACTTGAGTAAAACCCAAAGCCCTTATTGCACCTTGGAGATGATGACTGGAAGTAGTCCAGCCCCAGGGCCTGTCTGCCCCTCCTCACCTTGGGCACACCGATCTGCTCTCCAATCTCTCCCTCCATCCTCTGTCTCCCTGAAGCTTCTGTCCTTGCTTGGAAAACTCTCCTCCGTCTCAGTCTCCACTGCTTTCAGCAGCTGATCACGTGTCTTCTTTCAGAACATCCCCCGACCTGGCTGCCCCATATAAAAGAATATCTCTACATCACTCTGTACCCCTCAGCTTTCTCCTTCTTTTATCATTATACTAATTCTTTTTTAATTCTTTTATTTTGTGTTGGGGAGGTGCACGTGTGTGGGTACACGCAGTGGTATAGATCATACATGGTGGTCACTGAACAACTTTTCGGTGGTCGGGTGACAACTTTCAGGAGTCAGTTCTGCCTTTCCACCCTGTGGGTCTGAGAGTTGAACTCGGGTCGTCAGGTTGAGTGGCAAACACATCCACCTGCTGAGTCATCCCACTGGCCCTGCTTCCTTCTTTCTAACTCTCATGACTGCTTAGCCCACCATCTATTTCCCTCCACCAGAAGATGAACTATGGTAGAACAGAGATCTCTGCTCCCTTTCATGCTCTCTTCCCCGTGCTTTGAGTTTACTTCCTGTCTGGCACATAGTAATCAATCATTTCTCATAACAGAGTATCACTGTGCCAAAATTTACTCATACTTAGTAAGTTTCTAATCTGGCTGCCAGGACTTGTAACTGACAAGTCAGGTATTATAATTGTACCTTAGAGTGGGTTCTGCGGCATAGCTATGGACAGAAACCAGCCATTGGCTGAAGTCAAAACACTCCATCCTGTGCCGATATTGGCTTTACAACACGGTGAGTTACAGTAAGATCAGGACTAAGCGCCATTCCTTCTGTGCAGGTCCCTGAGGTGTGGAACGGGGGTCTTACAGCCCTCCTTGGCATAAGCCTGGAGAAGTTTAGTTTTTATCCAGAACCAAAAGAAAGACATAACTCCATGACCAAATCCTTTGTTGTTTATCTGTATAAGTGAGACACATTTAAGGGGTAGAGCTAAAAAGTGTGGAGTTGGAGCTGGAGAGCTGACTCAGCCATCAATAGCACTCGATGCTCTTCCAGAGGACCAGAGTCCAGTCTCCATCTCCTACAATAGGAGGCTCACAACTGCCACAACTCCAGATCTGGGGGATCTGATGCCCTCTTCTAGTGTCCACAAGCACCGGCTCTCAAGCTCACACACCGACACACAGACACCTATAGACACATGGTTGAAAATAAAAATAAATCTTTTAAAAAAAAAAAAAAACGTAAAGTTGCAACTGCAACTCTCTTCTCACTAGTCTCTGCCCGCTTTTTATTTTATAAACTTTATTATTTAAAAATACAAACAAATAAAAATATCACACACCAAAGTTAACCAGAAACAAAGTCTATAAATGCTATGAACTTATATATAGTTAGAATTAGCATTTGAAATGGAAGCTGTGAAGCCTAACATTCGCTTTTATACTTTTTAGTATCAAATATATTCTATGGACTTATCTACCACCAAAAAAAAAAAAAATTCTCCATGACAGAGTTAGAACTAAATAAGCAATTAGCTTTATGTTCTCTTTCCTAACTCATGTCCATCACCTGCGTTCATTTGGTCATTTTTCATCACCTTTTCTTTGGCCTCTTTTACTCTCTCTTCCACATGTAGCTTTAGCTACATGGACACATATGTATTGTTGCCTAGATTTTGCATATGGTAAAATCTTTTTCTGAGATTGTGTGATCTGGTTTAATATTATACATTCTAAGTCCATCCATTTTCATATATATATATATATATATATATATATATATAGTCACTCTGTACCCCTTACCTTTAACTTTCTTCTTCTTTTAAAATGGTATTACATTTTTATTCTTTTATTTTATGTGGGAGAGGTGCATGTGTGTGGGTACATACATAGAATAGCTCACATATGGTGGTCAGTGAACAACTTTCAAGATACATAGATTTATGTGTCAATTTCTTTCTACAGTGTGCAGCTGTTTCAGAGACTAGTGATTAAAACCAGGGAGCTAAGGGTTTTTTAATAAAGCAGCAATAAACATGGGGGTACAAATATCTTCATTGTATGGTACAAAATTCTCTGGCTATATGTCCAAGAGTGAAACAGCTGAGTCATACGATAGTTCTATTTTTAATTTTTGAGGAATCTCTAAAGTGATATCCACAATAGCTGTATTAATTTGCACCCTAACAAGAGTGAATAAGGGTTCTTATTTTTCCCACATCTTTCCCAACATTTGTTAACAGGTTTGTTGATGGTAGCCATTCTGACTGGGGTGAGGTATAATCCCACAGTCGTTTTAATTTGCTTTTCCCTGAAAGCTGGGGATTCCCAATACTTTTAAAACAGTTATTGGCTATTTGTGTTTCTTTTTTTGAAAACCGCCTAGTCAGTTATTCACTCATCTGTTGCTTGGTAGTTTTATTTCCTTGGGGTTTAGCTTCTGCAATTCTTTGTAAATTCTGGATAGTAGCCTCTTGTCTGGAGTGTAGATGATAAAGATTTTTCTACCATTCTATGGATTGCCTGTTAACTCTGCTGATTGTTTCCTTGGCTGCACAGAAATTTTTATTTTCATGTCATCCCATCAGTTGATTCTTGGGAAGAAATTAATGAAATGAGAATAAAAAATAATAATACACTAAAATCAACCAAAGAGTTGGCTCTTTGAGAAGGTTAATAAACCGGACAGACCCTTATATACCTGGTCTCTGAAGCGGTTGCATATGCCAGGAGTTCAGCCCACCTTTTATTCTATGCTTGGGGCATACTCAGTTCATGTGAATGAACTGAATGAAAGTATCAGCCTTATAGAAAATAGGACACAAGTGCCCCTCATTTATGCCATAGTCTCTTTCTTCTCTTGCAGAGGCCATGAGCTAGGAAATATTTGGAAATATTTACAACCACCATTGGCAACACAAACCACACACACACACACACACACACACACACACACCACTGTGGGAAGAGTAAAGGAAAGTGCTAGACATTGCATTTGTATCTGACTGTGCAAGTGTTTCCTAGACAGATGAAGCAAGCATACAGTGGCCAACCTGCTACTTGCTCTAGGGTCTCTGGGGCACCACACGGACACATGTTGATGCATATATGTGACACGTACACACATATATGATAGATAAATATATAGGCCTATGTGGACAGAAACCAACTGCAAACAGAAATATATGAATACACATAGACACTTTACTTCAGGATTAATGCAGAACACAAGTCAAAAATAAATTATGCACATGGGAGTAAATACACTTTTTAGGCCAGGCATGGTGGTGCATGGTTTTAGTCCCGGCACTCAGAAGGCAGAAACAGGTAGATCTCTGTGAGTTTGAGGCCAGCTTGGCCTACATATCTAGTTCTACTTCTATGCCAGCCAGGGCAACATGAGACTGTCTAAGAAAAGAGAGAGATTAAAAAAAGTGGGGAGAGAAAATCTAAGTTCACCTTCAAGAGCACCCACATACATGCACACAAACCATGAGCAAAGACAATGACATTTACCCCAAGATGTGACTAGAGAGCAATGAGGCTGTGTAGGATATCCGCTGGTGTGCTGATAATGGTCAGCTTTCGATTACATATGCTCCAAATTTACATGCATCTATTCAATGCGGTGAATCTACATAGATATTTGCATCAGACGTGTGAGCACCCACCATTGATAGCAAATCTCCTTTTCAGTCACTGCCGAGAACATTGTGGGAACCCTGGTGTAGGGAAGCCATGAAAGAGTCTCTCCGGCATATGCTTTTGCAGTACAGGAGAGTGAGGATCTGCTGGCCTGGTCCTGAGCTGGGAAAGGAAGCTTCACTTGGGAAAAGACCTGAACTTGCAGAGAATGGAGAACCATTGTCCCAAGTAAGGAATTCCTGAGTATGCTGGATTAATAGAAGGCCTGTCCTCTCTAGGCAGCATTGGAAGGGAGAGCCCCCAGAATCCCAGTGAGTTCCAGTGGGCCAGAAAATCCTGCAGAGGCTCTTAATCCACTAAAGTCCCCTAGCTGGGAGAAAATCTGATTAACTCTACCTACCCAGATGGGCTCAACAGTGAAATGTATATCTCATTTCTGAGAGTCTGATAAGGCAGAGAAACAGAAGAAGGTGGGTGAAGGAGATGGGGGAAAGGAAGAAGAGAGGGAGAGGGAGTATCATAGGAGCAAGGTACCTTCATGCACTCCTTGGCCCTGCCGTTAATTTGGAGCCCAGTGTCCCCAGTCTGTATGATGTGAATCAAATGTCCTCTGTTTGAATGGAGGAGAGTGTCTTCTGTCTCTGCCAAAAGGACCAGGCAGCTCAGCATCCCTTTGACACTAGAAACTAAGAAATTTTTTTTCCTAAATTTCCCTACCACAATGACCCTGGAAGGAGACTTACTCTGTCCACCAGAACTTTTATTTATCCTTAAGTCTTCTGGGCTCAAATATTATATCTTTAGCACTTTAAACAATAGAGGGATCTGGTTCCATGTGACACTTTTAAAATGATAAACTGAGTCCCCCACCCCTATCCACAACACATCTGGATTGAGACTCGTGGTATTTTGCTTACATACAACTATTCTCTTTTTTAAAAAAAATTAAGGTTAAGATTTTGAAAGACTTCAAAAGATGAATTCTATGGCCTCCCTGGAGCGACAGGAGATCTGCAAAGACAGTGGGGCCTGAGAAGTGCTGGAGGCTGGGCTCTGCCAGTACTCCAAGGGTTAAACTCAACCCAGAGCCTAACGCCCAATTGGCCGAACCTGGAGAGAAGATATGGTTTTCGCAACTGCGGGCCAATGAATACCTCGAGTGGGAGGGTTTGAAGCTTCTAAGGAGTTTTCCCCCCATTTTCCCCTCTCCCACACCCTCCCGTCAGCCCTCGCCCCCCACCCCCAATCCTGTACGTCGCCAGTTTGTTAAATTAATGCAGTAAGAAAGTCTGAAGATCTGAGGGAGTCTGGCCAGAAGATGGGCGAGCTTAGAAATCCGAGATGCTTCTGAAAGCTTAGGCTCCCGAGCCCTGTTGGGAAGCCATGGACCCCAGCAGCCGCTGAAAGTTGTGGTGGGCTCCCTTGCTCCTGCAGCCCCAAGCAATGGGACACCTTTCCCGCAGCGATCCCAACTTATTCGGCGGGGACAAGAGAACGCGGACTGCAAGACAACAGCAGACAGGAACGGAGGCAGGGGAACGAGATTCCGGGACTCAGTCGCGATGCGCCAGCCTGGCACACTCTCCGACATCTAACTGAAGCCAGCACCGTCACCTGCTCCACCCCCCCCCAACCCCTAAAACCCCTCAGGCCAGCCCAGGGCGAGAAAGAAGATGCCATCCGGGTCTAAGGGTCCGAGGCCAGGGCTCTGATCCCCACGGATTTCTTCCTTGCATGGAGCTGGCCATCTCTACAGAAAAACAAGGGTAAAAGAAAGAAGAAGAAGGAGAGAGAGAGAGAGAGAGAGAGAGAGAGA
>NW_026587032.1:3841275-3854984 GCF_907164565.1 Psammomys obesus | reverse complement strand
AGAGAGAGAGAGAGAGAGAGAGAGAGAGAGAGAGAGAGAGAAAGAAAGAAAATATACCCACCCCTAAACGTGCCTCCCAGCGCTGCAGGGAGCCTCCAACGAGTTGAGCACCGGCAGCGCTCTTCCCGCCCGCAGCCGGGCTGGACGCTCTCCGTGGTGCTGAACCTGCACGGCCGCGAGCACCTAAGCCGCCTGGCTGCAGTTCTTCCCCAGCTCTGCCACCTCGTCCCTCTACTCCCCAGCTCCCTTAAACATCTGGATTATTTTCCCCAGTGGCACTCTCCGGCTTCATTAAGTGCCCATCGGAAACCTTTTTTTGCAACCCGTAACTCGTGGACTTTACAGCACAAGAATCTAGAAAATGCACAGCTTCAACACTCTGCGATTCTACCTTTGGGAGACCATTGTATTCTTCAGGTAACGCGATTTTCTATACTGACCATTGACTATCCTTAACGGTGCAAAAGGGGTTCGGACGGAGTAGAGAGGCTCACTCTGTCGCGGCCTCATCAAGTGGGGAGGGGGTGCTGAGTGCTGAAGGCCCTTCCATTCCCCTCCTTCCCCCCCCCCCCCCCCACACCCGCAGAGTGTCTGGCTAGTGCGTGTAGGTCCCAGACAGTGGCTGCTCCAGCAGCGGTTTGCCTGTTCTTTGTGGTCTGTCTGTCTATCTGCCTGTGGCACTCCCCCCAAAACTGGCCCCCCGACCCTTCTGCTTGTTACCCTTCACTCGGCTGAGGACTTAAGAGGAAGCTTTACGAGTTTTTTTTTAGTTTAATTGGGACCGCATTCTCTCAAACCGCAGTGCTGGAAACCCCGGGTCTCCCGTCTGGGAGCGAAGTGACAACTAGCGGTGACGCGGAAGGTTGCAGTTTGGACTGGCTGGGCACAAAACAGCATTCTGTCTCTCTTTCTGTTGTTTTTCTTCGGGGTCAGGGGTTCCTGTGGTTTGGAACTAGGGAATAAGGCGGTTGTAACCTCAGCTTACAAAGCCCTAACTTAAGTGCAGATCGGGCCTAAGAATACATACTGGGAAATATTTTCCTTTTAAAACTTTGACTCCATCTTCGCTGATACACACTTCTTTCCTAACTCTGTTACAGCAGACCCTCCCCTACTCCAAAGGGCAGCTCTTATTTATGAATGAATGAATGCTTACCCCCGCTGCCATAACTGGGCTCCCCACACCCACCCACTGACTCCTAATTCTCTGCTTGCAGGCTTGCCATCTTGTGTTAGTCCCAGTGAAAAGTGAAAAATCACATCTTTAGGAAATATTGAAACAGATAGAGATTTTGTAAGTGAGCAAATCATGCCGTCTTCAGAGGTGGGGATGATGAATTCCATCTATATGAATTGAAAAATATTCTTCCCAGCTCTGCAGAGATCGTTAATCTTCCTCCTGCCAGCGTGTCTGCCTCTCGTGTTTTACCTCTGTAGTGAGTTAATAGGCATTTGAAAACAAAAAACAAAAAAACATGCCAGTTGTTCTAAAACCTGAATGACCACCAAATAAGATCCTCTCTGATGATAAAACAGCACGTACGTGTGATTTTATGACATTGCAAAGAGTTGCTGGTTTGACCAATCCATTGGTTGTTGATATGAATGAGGCCTCCTCTCCCAAGTGACACTTTCTGAATTTGAGCCTCTCTTTGTGGTTTGTTTGTTTGTTTGTTTTGTTTTGTTTTGTTTTGTCTTTCTCTCACGATAAAGAAGAAGAAGAAAACACTCCCTTCCCAGGGTTACCCACAGCTAAAGCTTTTAATGCTCTTTTAGAATAATTCTTTAGCATGCCACTGTCCCAACCATAGCTTAGAATGTAAATAGCCAAGTTTTTTTTTTCCAAGCCCAGCATTCCAGGACCTTGTGAGATTTACCCACTTCATGGAGTAGGGTGGGGGGCAAGAAGAGTCCTATCCCTCTACCCATCCCCACTGCTTTTTTTCTTGATGCAATCCTTGGTTTTTCTCTCCCAGACATGAGCTTTCTCAAAAAGGAGAATTGGTCTGAAAGGTCTGCATTGCAATCGCTTAGATAAGGGTGAGGCTATGCTGTGTTAATTCCTCAAGTGAACTGGTGGTGGCCCATCAGAGAGTCTCACTGAGTCTCCCTTCCCCTCTGTGGGCTGAAAGCCCATGTGAGCAGCAATGGACGTGATCGAGAACTTGCTATGCTTGTGAGGAAACAGGGGGCATGACGAGAGAGATCCAGCTGCATCTGTTGAAGCCAGAGGGTGGGCACTTCATTTCATTTCAGTCAATATTTATTCCCTTTGTCATTTCCCAGAGAGATGAAGCAAAAGGGGTCGCAGGGGAGCATTAACAGAATGAGATGTCTTGTTCAAGTGGAATTTGCTTCTCTAATACTTTCGTCTTTCAGATTTTGGGTAGAACATACAAAAGGCCTTGGAACCTAGGGTAAACAGAGGCGAGCAGCTCCCTTGCAGGTTACATGAGAATAACTACTCCTTCTCACCAAGAGGTGGATTTAGGGTTGGAACAAACCAGTGTATATTCCCAGGGCCCAGGCCCTTCTTAGATTAAGTGAGGCTTGCCGCTCACCTGTTTGAGAGTGTTGAAAATCATGAGGGGGCCGCCAGGGCACTACCCATGGCGCTGCTGCATTGCCTCTGTGCACAACCAGCGACTGACAGCAAAAGAAACAAAAACAACTGAAGTGAGTGATGCTGGAGCCTCACATGCTGCCAATGCAGGGAGTGAATGAAGACCTTGGAAAGTCAGACTGGGGGTCTAGAACACCAGCCTCACTGCAGTGCTCATCAGCCGTGTCCCCACATTCGCACATAAGCAATCTGGCTGCAGTTCCTGCTGCCTTGTTAAACAGCCTGGCATTCTTAAACTTAACGTGTGACACCCTATGATCCAATAACATACATTTTGATCAGCTTTCTTAGCAAGCGACTGACACACAGAGTCTAAAGCCTCGTCCCAAGGTGTCATCTACTGGGAAGGGAAATAGGAGAGGTATGTGAGGAAAAAGGGGTGATCTGGGAAAATCACCCATGGCACAGAGACTTGGTTCATGCCCTTCTGTATGTATTTCCCGCTGAAGTTGGAGGTTGGGGCCTTATATCCACATGGTTTAAAACTAATACTCAATTTTTATTTAATTATTTAATGCTGGAAATACATTCCTTTAAACCAAAGGGAATATGTCTTTGATCCCCAGAGCCCTTACAGAAGCTTATAGCAAGTATGGGACTAGTATAATCCCAACAGTTTCTTGTCTTCTCAATAATTCAGACAGACATGATCTATAAGGCTGCTTCTCAGCCTCTGCATTATTGGCATTTTGATCTCTGTAACTCTTTGTCATGACGTCTGCCCTGTGCATTGTAGCAGCCTGTCTGGTGCCAGTAGCATTTTTTTCCTCCCTGGTCATGACAATCAAAAGTGTCTACAGACACTGCAAACTAGCCCAGGGCACAGCCAGGGACAAGATCGGCCAAGTTTTGAATGACAACAAATATAAACAAATTTTTAATCAGCTGCTCTGACACCCTAATCCTAACAATGAAAAGGTCAAGCTTGCTTGGGGAAACAACCCCTGGTAGAATATACAGTACATCCCACTGAAACAGAAAAGGAGTCTAGTTCGTGCTTCAGCGGGAAATACATACAGAAGGGCATGAACCAAGTCTCTGTGCCATGGGTGATTTTCCCAGATCACCTCTTTTTCCTCACATACCTCTCCCATTTCCATTCCCAGTAGATGACACCTTGGGACGAGGCTTTAGACTCTGTGTCTCAGTTGCTTGCTAAGAAAGCTGATCAAAATCTTGGAGATGTTTCTGTCAGTTCTAGGACAAGAAAGAATGTGGTAAATACATTGTTTAGTATCTCTATCCCTATGGAAGGATAAATGAGTGTTTTCCCGAGATATGGCTTCTTGGAAAGGTTCCCTAGCTTACCAAGAAGGGCAGACAAACACCTTGGTCTTCCTCCCTGGTAACAGCTGTATTCTGCCCAAGTCTTGCCCACTGTATTTTAGGATATTGCAGAACGCATATAGAAGTTTCTGAAACAGCCCAAGGACTTTTTCCTAAGGAACTAAGCCTGCCTGCGGGGCAAGCCTTTATCAGGGACAACCAAACTGTCAATCAGCCTACCCGCCCTTTGGACACTTAGGAAAGATGGGAACAAAATGCTATGCTTTTATTCCCAAGGGGCAGTTTGGACAGGAACTCAAGGCCAGTATATGGGATTATAAATCCTCACATAACATATGCACATTTGTGAAACTGGGAATGACCTACCAGGGGCACTTGGAAAATTTATCTTTGAGATGGTCTTATGAAAGGCGGCAGCTATGTGGGGGCAATGGAGAGAGCAGAACAGCGACCGTCTGTGAGTTCTGACTTCCAGAGTCAACTCTGCTCTCGTCCTGCGGCACAGCCATAACAAGGCTCCTCTCATGTGGGGGACTGTATTTTCAACCCAGATGGCTAAATCCAACCCTTGTAACTTCCCTTCAGCCTCTGAGCAACCCATTATCAAAGACAAGGCCCCATTCACCCAAAGGCTCTGGGTGAATGGGTCCCAGTGGCTACCCTGCCTTCATCCCTTTGCCAGGTATTAACTAATCATGTGATTGTGTGTCCCATTCAAAAGCAGACGCTTTGCAGGCACACACGCCATCCCTGCAGAGAGGAGCCTTTTCTCCTACGTCACAGGGTGTGCGGTGCTCACCTCCAGGCCGTCTGGGTACAGAGCCTATGACAGCATGGTACGGATGTGGGTGTCATTAACTTTATTCCCCTCATCAGCTGGCAGACGCCGAAGTGATTTTTAAGACGGATGGCACTGTCTCCCATATGCCTATCTCAGAGGTTCTTCTGCAGGGTTTTAAGGGTGCTTTAGATACTGTGGCCTCAGCCGCAGCAGACCTGGGATCTGGAATTTAACTATATGAGCATGACCTTGAGAAGACTCTGTGACCCTTCTAGGTCTCACTTTGCCCACCAGCAAAATGAAGGGACTACGCCAATCACACCCTCAGAAATTATATTTTTTACCTATTTCTGTTTGTGATGACCTTCTCTAGGTCTTTCCCCATAATAGTACAATTTGGATTAAAGTGATTGCAGCATATCTCAGCTATAATAATAACAATAATAATAAAAGCTGTTCCCAGCTACTCCCACCCTTAGAAATCAGAAAGAATTGAGGCGCTCACCCAGCTACTTCCCTCTTTGAACAGTTCCCCTAAAGTGGAAATAGTGACTGATAAAGACGATAAAGGTCTGACCTTCCTATGCCAGGAAATGTTCAGAGTGCTGAGAGGACATGCTGTTCCACCACTGTGTTATCTGAAAAGTGATCGGAGAAAGCCCAAGTTTCTCTTCTTCCTGTTTAACGTTTATGATCCCCCCCCCCCCGCCCCATATGGCCTATTTTTTCAGTTATTTACTGAACCCATCCTTGGCCCACTCACCCACCGTCGTTAGTCAGAAAAATTCACAACTGTCAGAACTATCCCAGCACAAGCAATGGCCCTCACTGAGTTGACCTGAAATGGAATACTGCTCAGGACCTGTGTTGCTTCCTAGTCAGCTCATAGGGTTTTGGTGGAGGTAACTACAAAATTGACTATAGTTTTTAAGACATTTTAAGCAGATTCCAAGTCTTCCTTAAGATTACATGTACCTCTGATGTACCCAGGGCCTCCACACTGGGAAACATTAGATTTGATTTAGCCTATGTGACTGCAAGAGAAGAATAGATTTCTATTTAATACACACAGAAATTCTGGCTCGAGGGATCTCAGAAATTTCTAGAATCTCTACTGAGTGATACAGTAGCTGCCACAGTGGCCAGGGAGGTCAGGGAAGGGGTATAAGTAGGGACTGGAAATCTACCTGCCAGGGGGTTATAGAAATTCACACTTCTTCTATAGATTATGAATATGTGAATGATTTCTTACAAAAGAATAAATAGAATGCAAGTCAAAGACAACCTTGAAAATGCTTATACCCCTTCTTGTCCTGAGTCCTAAATTGTCACCTGAAATTTATGGCTCCAAATCAGGCCCAGAGCACATACTCAGTGGTATTTTTCTCATTCTTCAAAATACATCAGATATTAACTAAATTGGGCAATGAACCTACACACACAATGCTGCAAAGGATTGTTAAAAGGAAGCCGCCTTAGTTGTAGTTTAAAAAAATAAAACTTCACTTAAGGAAGGAAAAGCGCTCCCGAATGCACCAGAAGGACATAGAAAATTCACCAGTTGAGTTCTGCCCTGAACTCCAGCTGTCTCCCACAAACCCACTCCCTGTTAAGTCCAACACACAACCAAAGACACGACAGGGTGCCAACCACTTCATTGAGAAAGCAGTTAGAAAGGAGCCAGTGGCTGAATGCTAGGAACGGGGGGGGGGGGGGGGGTGCTTAGGCACACAGAGCCCAGGCTTTGGAATGTGAGCTCTTAGGAGGGGTGCCTGGGGCACCAAAGCTTTTGAAATGGTGTCTAAAGACCCCTTTGTGGTTTTCTGAAGTTGATATTGTCTGAAGCTAATTCAGCACAATTAGATTACCACTCTCAGCCTTTGAATCCGCCTGTTTTGTAGGATCTGTTACTAAATGAATTTACCGTCTTAATGGGGTGCTGCTGACAATTGTGAATCCTGGCCATGAAGTGGGCAACAGTCTTCTCTCTTGCCTCAGGTCCCAGCCCGATCCCGTCCTCATAAGCTACATTCTCAGAGCTCCCACCCATTTACTTCACGGGGTCACACCGCCCCTCGCCCCTCAGAGTTAAGGAGTCTGAAGCAGCATGGGCTCTAAAATCTGACCTGTCAAATCTAGCTGAGAAGGGCTTGCCAAAGAGGAAGATGCGAAGAACTTGAGGGGTTTGAGCTTACGTAAAGTGAACCTGTGAAGAGACAACAGCCAATGCTTGGAGGTGACGGAGAAACTTAGGGAATCAACAGTGGCAATAACCTCCCAAGGGCACACAGATCTCCAGACCCTTCAAGTCCTATATGTATATACAGCTTTGCATATGTCAGTCAAACATAATCAAAGAGAGTTTTAAAAATTAAACAGTTGGGGGTGGAAAGTGGCTCAGTGGTAGAGTGTTAACTAGAGTCCCTAATGTCACAATGTAGAAACTTTTTAGAAGTAAAATACAGATTCCCCACCAGACTGCAGAATCAGGCTGTCCCAGGATGGGACCAGAGATCGAATTTCTCACAGAGGTCTTAAAGTTGAAACTTTGCAAACTTCTGGTGCCCAGCAAGTGCCAAGAGCCTTGCCAGTGATGCAGTTTCTGAGATCTGGGGAAAGTCAGTCTTTCTGTCAGCCCTCTCATGACCCAGAGGCTAACATAGTGGATAGCAAGGCCATAGGTCATCTTGATTGAAGCCATGTATGGAGAAGCTTTGAAGATTAAAAAAATAATAATAATAATAAGATAACAAAGTCGCTTACATGGGGGACAGGACACCCCAAAGCATCAGTCACACATCATTCCCCGAACTTATTCCGTGTGTTGTCTGCAAAGCCTATATACCCTAAAGATGCCACTGTATCCCCCTTCATTCCTTGCAAGTTCTCTCTCCCTCTCCTAAACATAAGCACACTTCAAGGCAGCTCCTCTCCTGGGCAGCTCCACCTGCCAGCTCCACCCTGAGATGGAAATGCAGCCTCTGAGTCCTTGTTCACCAGCAGCTCTCATTCACACACCAGGACTGTGCCATGAGAGGATGCAGACAGGGAGATGCAGCCAAGGGGTGGGAACAACATCCGGGCTTCAGAGGCCTTAGGTCATAGCCATGAGCATCTGTGGGCACTGAGGGAGGAATGGATCTGACATCAGAAGGAACTCAGAAGAATCGGGTTTCTCTACAATCTTGTTCACTCATCTTTCTAGGCACCTGATATTATCAACTCAGCATGAACTAGAGGCTTGCTTGGTACTCGCAGAGGTTTGGAAGGCTCGGCACCACTCCACCACTGTTCTGACTTCATGCCCTTCCTTCTGCACCACTTTGACTTGCCCACCTTTCCAGGGAGTCTATTGCTACCTCATACCCATGAGAG
The DNA here is from genome assembly GCF_907164565.1 of Psammomys obesus. Lineage (NCBI taxonomy): Eukaryota > Metazoa > Chordata > Mammalia > Rodentia > Muridae > Psammomys > Psammomys obesus. The sequence continues at coordinate 3,846,918 of NW_026587032.1, read as the reverse complement.
AGACTGCTCTGTTCCTCAGGCTTTTGAGAGTGTGCCTTGTGTTACCTCCCGAAACCCTCCCAGCTCCAGACTGTGGCAAGCTGCCTTGCTCTTGCAGTAGCACTCTGGTTTGCGGAGCAAGATGCCCAATCACCCAGTCACCTTAAAAAAAACATTTAGAGAACAGTGGTACCTACCCCCGTTCCAGAGCTGAGAAAACTGAGGCTTGGAGGAGGAACGTGGCGAGCCTTTGAGTGACGCCAGAAATCTGGCTGATAATCATGGGAAAACCAAGGTTCAAACCCGGGCTGCTAAGTCATTGCACTGATTCACATCTCTAGGATGGTATCAAGCTGGTAGTAGTCCCTGTCTGTGTTGTGCTGTGTGCCTGTAATATCAGATCTATGTAATGAGATGGGGCAGGGAGGCAACCTTAGGAGAGGAGAACTGGGAATTTCCCATCAGGCCTCAGAGTTAACAAAGCCTTATTATTCATTCTTCTTAGCAGGTAGACATCACTCCCATTGCTCTTAATCGCTTTTTAAATGATTATATTTACATATGTGCATGCATATGCCACAACACGGACAGGGTGTGGAGGTCATAGGGCAACTTGCAAGAATCTGTTTTCTCCTTTCACCATGTGGATCTCATGGCTCAAATTCAAGCTGTCAGGCTTAGTGGTAAGCTTTTACCACCTCTGCATCTTGCTGGCCCCTCTTAATCATTTTGATCATATAATATATGCACACACCCTCTTTTTCAGACAGTCGAATGCTGTCTAAAATGGAGAAGCCAGATGTCCTTGCTTATAAATCACCACAGTGACTTTTAATCTCTCAAAGTCAGATTCCTAGGGAGTTGTTGTAGGTATCAAGCCAGCAGCCTTCCCTCTCTACCAAGGACCACAAGAGGAGATGCCTGTAATCCCAGCATTTGGAAATCAGAGGCAGAAGGATTATGATGAATTCAGGGCCAGCCTAGGCTATATAGTGAGTTCCAGGCCAGCCTAGGGTATAAAGTGAGACCCTGTTCTCTTCAGCCCTAAAAAAAAGAAAAGAAGAAGAAGATAAAAATAAAAAAGAGAGGAACAGAGGGAGAGTGAGACAGTGAGAACTAAAGTTCTTTTGAAAATGACCTCTAAAAAAAGAAAAAAGAAAAAAAAAAAAAGAAAATGACCTCTAGGCTCTTTCGTCTGTTTTCTTCCTTGGTCATTTCTTTGTGTAAACATATCACATACATATATACATACGTGTGTAAGTTATCAAGCTTCATACTCAGTATGCCATCATCCACAAAAACGGTATTACCCATGTAATTCTGCTGCTTTGGGACGTGTCCACGTATCTAGAAATCCTCACCTGCTGTAGCACACAGTTCCACCCTGGCCCTTTCTCACTGCAGACCGTCATTGTTATGGGTGCCCCTTGTTTTCTAGCCACCTCTATATTGCCATGCATTAATATTGTTTTCTTATTTTTCCACCAAAACCAGTCCTGCAATAATCACGGTGTGTGTCTATCTTTGCAAACACATGTGCCATTTTCCAAGAGAGAGAAAGAATAGGGAAAAGGTAGTCTCCTCCAGTGCTTGCAGCATACACATTTTACACAGATGGTTGATACTGCGCTCTGATAATCCTTCCTCAGCCTTCTCTTTTCCCTCTCTCGTGATGTTCCATCTCAGCCTGGGCAACAGCAGCAAGTCAACGGTAATCACTAGTATTTATTGAGTGCTTATTGAAGGCTGGATTCTGTGTTGTTATCATGTGCCTTGACTCACAATTCCCACAAGAGTCCTAAGATGCAGGTGCTAGTTAACACACTCCCAAGCCCCCATTTTATAGAGACAGGGAAGGAAGCCCTCAGAATTTTCACACTACCTTTGAGCCTCCCACATTCACCAGGGTAGAATCAGGAGACACTGAAGCGGATGAGGAAGAAAAGGAAGGCAAGTTTCATCTCTCAAAAGAATCAAGGGTCAATTCCTTGCAGGTGTATGTAGATAGTAACTGTCTCCCTGACCTGTACACACACACACACACACACACACACACACACACACACGAGTTTCTAACCTTCATCTCTTTCACAGGAGGGAAGCTGGCTACCTTCCAGCCCCACATGAAAGGCCAAGGCTGTAGCTCTTTCTAAGAGTGTGGATGCTTTTCTCCACAGCACCTTTTCTTCTTTGTCCCCAAAACATCTGAGTAGAAGAGCTGGATGGTGGGAGCATGTTTCTTGATTGTGAGCCCAAGCAGGGCAACAAAGCACTCTGGCCTGAAACAGAATATTAGAACTATTGGTCCCCTGTATACAAACCAACAACCTTTGCAGCCCCACAGTCTAACCCCAACATGAGGGATTGGCTCTCCCTAGTGTGCCCTTAACTTCTGTATGAGGCTTTGAAGAGAAAGCCCTGCCTTAGGCACTGTCCACCTCACCCTATGCCTTCCCATTTGGCTGACAGAAAACAGAGCCAACAGTCTCTTCAAAACCTCTCTAGACCAGAAGGCTGAGTGACCCTGTGCTACAGGTGACTGGGACAATAGGCAGGGGTTGAGCAAGGACAGAGGCAGCCCTCCTGGGTCATCTTGGCCCCCCCACATGTTCCTCGCATTTCTCCAAGTGACACAGAGACATCACCCATGGGCTTCTAGCAGGCTAGAAGTGGAGGGGGAGGAAATCAACACACACAAAGTCTCTCTGACACTCAGCTTCTGAAACAGACTTGCCGCTGTGTTCCTTCAATTTCCTCTATCTTTTTATGTTATAAACATCATAATTTGTTTGTGTTAAGCAATGTAAGAAGAAACACTGACAACCGAAATACATGGGAGTCTTATTCCCTAGGGTTATTCATTTAACAGTTTGATATCCATCCTTTCAGATTATTTTTATACCACAACAGTCACCAAAACGTTAGTGCATTTGTGCCTGCCTTTATTCTCAGTGATGAGTATAGGTAAGCTGTTATCCATCCCATTGTGTAGATGACCTTAAAGAGTCTTCCTGGGACTACCCAGTCTGGACTAGGGCAGTCCTAGGTTAAGCGGTCTGCCTTCAGAAACCTTTCACCTGTTACATAATGTGTAACAGTACATAATGTGTACAGTAATGAAGTGAGTCTCAAACCCAAAGTCTGGAGGGTACAGGACCATCATGGTTCCATTAGCTGTGCCAACTTCCTCTTGGCTATGCCAGGTCTTTGTCTGACGTTCACCTCCCAGCTTGCCCCATGAAGCCTCCACCTCTATTTCTATCTCCTTTACATCACACAAACCAAACCCCAAGGTGACACTGTCCGTGAGTCCCTGCTCTGCATTCAAGATGACCCCTGAATCCTCCATAAAACTGGAAACTGCACACCCCTCAGAGGCTCGCCAAACAGCTCTGAGTCAGAGCACAGCCATTTGGGTCCTACTTTCCTTGCTGAAGGAGCTTGGCCACTTCTTGGCCTTTCTCGATCTTGAGTTTCCTAACTTTGAAGGGCTGGCGGGTGTAGCTCGGTTGGTGGAGTGCCTGCCTGGTATCACGAGATTGGATTTCCCCAGCGCTGCACAAACCTGGCCTTGTAGGCAAAGCTTGCATTGTTATAAACAATTATGAAAATCCCAACCATTCTATTTTATCAATAAAGACTCAGGAACCAGATGCTGGGGTGAAAACCTGCTAGTTCAGCGTGGCAGAGAAGGTAGCCAGCTAACCTTCCTTCTCAGCTCAGGTCTGAGTGGAAAAAAACCCAAAAGGCTCACTAGTACAACTGACAGCCCAGGAGGAAAAAGCAACAAGGCCAAATTCTTGCTAGCTCAAATCCCAAAAAGCCAGGGAGCTGAGGACCTGAAGCTGAAGCTAAAGCCAGAGTTTGAGCTAAAAGCCCTTTCTTCTTTTACACACTGTCTTAAATACCCCTCAACTCAAAGTCCCTCCTACTCTTTAATCTCTGTCAGCTGGTTTCTAGCTCTGCCTCTTGACTTAGGGTTAACTTTATTAGATCCAGTATACAGAGAACTCTTGGATTAAGATGTGTGCTAGGCTGGGTGAACCACACCATAATCACCCTTTACAATAAACAGAAAGTTCTTGGATTAAAGGTGGGTTGTTAGGGCTCAACCAAACCAAACAATATAGAGGGTTTACAGCTCACAATTTTGGGGTTCACAATGGGATCAAATATCCTACAACAAGCTTGTCATCCCATTCAGGAAGTGGAGGCAGAAAGGTCAGGAGTTCAAAGTCATCCTGGGTTACACAATGAGTTCCAGGTCACACTGGGCTGTGAGACACTGTCTCAAAAAACAATTTTAAAAGCTAGGAATAGTGACCAAAATCCACGGCAAACGCTTTTAACTCTTCTATGTAGAAGAACACAAGCCTTCAACAGACAGTAGCTCCTCTCCACAGCTGTGACCCAACTCTAGCTTCACTTCCTTCGTGGGCATCCCTGCGGGAGCCACTGTCCCTACCACCGACTGAGCCTGAATTCTCCTTTCTCACACCCCTGAAAAACAGGTTAGAAAGATGGCTCTTAAAAAGAGCGCACACAGGCTGGACAGTGGTGGTGCACGTCTTTAATCCCAGCACTTAGGAGGCAGAGGCAGGTGAATCTCTGTAAAATTCAAGGCCAGCCTGGTCTACAGAGTGAGTTCCAGGACAGCCAGGACTACACAGAGAAACCATGTCTTGAAAACAAACAAACAAACAGAAGAGAATAGGAAGAGCACACACCACTCTTTCAAAGGATGGGAGTTCAAGTCCCAGCACCCACATCAAGGATTTCACAACCACCTGTAACTGCAGCTCCAGGGGGTTTTGATACTTTGACCTCTCTGAGCAACCCAACACACAGTGACATATATACTTAATCAAAAATAATAAAAGCCAAAAGATAAAAATAAACCTTTTTTAAAAGTCCTTGAAAATGTAGGCATTACCCTTGGCCCTCGGTTGGTTGCTGTGTGTGTATGTCTGCTCACAGCCTCCTGTAATTGGCTATGCAGAAGGGTAGGACCCAGACGATTCCACGCAACTAACGCTGCGGCACTGCTGTGTCTCACCATGACCCCTTTCTGCTCCAATAACTGAGTCACAGAGAGAGCATGAGTTCTAAGGGGTGGCTCCATCCTGGCTCTGACAGGGCTTCGGGAAGTCATTGGATCTTTTCCTTACAGTCTGCCAGGGCGTGTCTAAGCTCTGGGTCTTCCCAGATATCTGAGACACTGAAGATAAGATAAGGTCGCTTCCCATTATGCCCTCAGGCCTTCGGAAAAGCTCCTTCCGTGGAACAGAACAAACTTTCTGAGGTGATGTTCTCTATGGCCATACCCTGAATGCATGTGATGTCATCAGAAATGGTTTCATTTGTGGATGTAGAGGGCATGGAAAGGTGGCTTCCTCTGTGTGACCTAAAACAGCTACTAGAAAAGAAAATTTCTCTTCGTGAAAAGGGTCACAACGTTGTCTAGAAAGACAGCCTCCAAGGGCTTTGTTTTGTCTTGTTTTTTACTTCAATACCACTGGAAAGATAGCAACAAAGCTAAGGAAAAGATGGGATCCCACAACTGTCTCAGGCTGGAAGGCCTGGAGGTCAGAGCTAGCCAGGTCTTCTTCCACTGCTCTGTGTGTGTGTGTGTGTGTGTGTGTGTGTGTGTGTGTGTGTGTGTGT
>NW_026587032.1:3831286-3841265 GCF_907164565.1 Psammomys obesus | reverse complement strand
TGTGTGTGTGTGTGTGTGTGTGTGTGTGTGTGTGTGTGTGTGTGTGTGTTGAAGCCAGGGTACAGCGTCTGGGGTTCCTCGGTGTCATCCATCCTCTTTTTGAGACAGGGTCTCTCACTGAGTAGGAACATACCAAGTAGACTAAACTGGCTGGCCATTGACTCCCAGGGAACCTCATGTCTCAACCCCCTCAGTGCTGGGATTATAAGCACAGGCCACCACACCCAGCTTTTTTTTTTTTTTTTTTTTTTTTTAATGTGGGTTCTGGGTAATGAAGCTCCGGTCTTCGTGCTTGTGAGGCAAGCCCATCACCTGCCAAGCTGTCTCCCAGCCCTCTGTTATAACTGAGTCCCGGGTTTTCCACATCTGGGATAAGATGAAATTGTGTAAGGATGGTGGCCTTCCAGCTGCCATGGCATAAGGCTTCCTTTAAGCTGGCTAGCAGGAGATCCTGGCAATACCACGTGTTAGATGGAGAGCAAGATTGTTTGAAGGATTCTGACGCCCCCATTGTCCTCCTCTGCGACAAGAAAATAGTAATCCCTCCCTCACTGACAGATCACCATTTATGTTGAATGACAGATGGCCAGTAGAGTGAGGGTACTGCCTGTGGTACCTGGACATCGGGCAAAGCAAGAGAGCCACCACAATGGTCACTTAAAGAGGGCTCAGTGCCAAGGGTGGGCAGAGCAGAGAGGAACTGTCTGGAGTCAGGGAGATAGTATAAAGATGAAGACGGTTTCATGAGGCTCCAGATAATTAAACTGGACCATAGGAAATGACTAATTCACAGGGAGCAATGAATGAGGAGAAAGAGGGTCAGATGAAAGGAAAAGAATGACCCTGAACCCAAGGCCAAGGATGGACAGTTCTCAGCCCTGTCACCCAACCTCAGCCTGCTCACACTCTGCCTGTCCCCTCCCAGTGGCCTTCTATTCAGCTGAAAGTGGGTCACTTCTTTACTCTGAAAAAAAAAAAAAAAAAACAATCCCCAGCTCTTGTCCTAAGTTACAAGGAGAGGCACATGGACAAAAACAGTAGAGTTCAGGCTTCAGGACACTTCCCTCCCAGAGGGGCTTAAACAGCAAACTAAGTGAACGCATGAGAAAATGAGTAATGTTTCCTGCACAGACGTGAGAACCTGACTTTGATCCCCTAGGATGTACATTAAAAGCTGGGTACAGTATACAGCCCTGGGGAGGCAGACAAAAGGACCCCCAGAGCTCATTGGCCAGCCAGTCAGGCCAACTTGGTGACCTCCAAGTTTAAAATCTGTGAAGATGTACACACATACACACACACACACACACACAAACACACATAAGAACAGGCATATAACACACATAAAATAATTTCAGAGTCTGGTAGTTTTACAAAACCAATAAAACAGGAGAATGGGCCAGGGCTTAGTCCACAAATGTTTGCCCCAGGTACCTACTCTTTCGTCCATGCCCCCATCTCACTGAGCCCATAACACAGGGAGATGGAAGGAAACTATATTTTTCTGCAGATGAGAAGACTAAAAGCCAGACAGGAAACTAATGTCATATGACCAGAAAGAGGCACAAAGCAATCTCATTCCATGATGCAAAGTCAAAATATCCAAAATAGGGCCCAACGAGATGGCTCTGTGGGCAAAGATGCTCTCTGCCAAGCCTGGCCACCCAAGTCTGCTCCCCAGAGCCCACATGGTGGGAGGAGAAAACCGATTCCACAAGTTGTCCTCTGACCTCAGTCACGGCCCCCCGAAACACACACATAAATAAATAAAATGTAATGAAAATATCTTTTTAATGCCCAAGTTAAATGATGAGACAGAATGGGTTGGGGAAACTCAAGCATCCAAGAAGTATATTTGGTAGAAAACAATTTTCATTTTTTTTTTAATGTGAATAAGTGTTCTCATGTGGAGGGGGCGCCGAGGGAGTGCAGAGATACAGACCTAAAACCGGTTATAGTCACCCTATCTTGAGAATGAGACTGGGGGGGGACTCGTTTCTGGCATTAAATAGTTCTGCAATGTGTGGATGTTTCACAATAATGCAAACTACTTTTTAAGTGTGAAAACAAAATAGATTTGAAGAAAAAGAATGCCAAAGACTATAAGCTTGGAGGTGTGTGATCAAGGCACAGGCCCATCCTAAGAGGGTAAAGACAACCTGAGCCAGATAGCAGAAAAGCAGATCCAAAAAGGTAACAGGTTGAGCTGACTGCATTTCATCCTGGAGTAAATGAGCCTAAAGGCTGAGACCCTTTGGTGTGTTTGCAGCCAATTTCTAAGCAACTAAAAGATGTTTTTCCCACTAAAGTCATGATGCTGGAAGTGCAACATCATTGGACAATGGAAGGCGAGAGATAGTCTTGGGTTTTTATTTTATTTATTTTGTATGTTGGTATATGTATGTACATACATATGTACATATGTCTGTGCAAGCATGTGAAGTCCAAAGGACAGCCTTAGTTGTAGTTCCTCATAGTCTATGAGACTCTGAGACAGGCTTTCTAATTGGCCTTGGACTCACCAATTAGGTTAAGCTGGCTGGCTAGAGAGCCTCAGGGATCCTTCTGTCTCCCCTTCCCCAGGGCTATGATGCTAAGCATGTGCCAGAATAGCCAAGTATTTTGATATAGGTTCTGGAGTCCAACTCAGGTCTTCATGCTTGCATGACAAGCACATTACCAACTGGGCCATTTCCCCAACACTAGACTTACTTCCTATTTAGAACAAAGTGATGGCCAAGACACATTTTCTGTAGGGTAATTGCGGTCTTCTCTAATATGGAGGACTATTTCATAAAACTTTCAAAGAAAGCAGAGATGGGGGAGGAATAAGAACCAAGCTACAGATTGAAAGAATCCTCTAGCCCAGGGCCTCCAATTCCAAGGGAGAACTGAGGCCACAAGAGAAGATCCTACTCTAAAAACACAATGGGTCACTGTCCAGCCTGGGGCCTGAGACTCTATGTCTCATCCCTGTGACAACCTTCCCAGGTATCTAGCAAGCTTTCTGTTGCTGGTGTGCAAATAAATAGCAATGGGATAATTTTGTTTTCATCATCATGAATTTTACCTTAGAATGACAGCTCTGCCTTATGAACAAGAACTCCTCTAAGTAAGAATTCTTATAATTAGTAGCATCAGCAAATAGCCCACCATGTGTAGGAAAACTCTTGAATGCCTCATGTGATGAGACATGGGTGTATCTCCGTGGCAGGGCACCTACCAAGCAGGTGCAAAGCCTTGGGTTCAATTTCTAGGGCCCTAAGAAGATCAGTGCTCTGGGTATACAGCTAATTAATTTAATAGGAACGCCATGAAGTAGGAGCCACTATCACCCTCATGTTTTGGATAAAGAGCCTAAATCCAGGATCTTAACAAATACTGGACTCCTTTATACCAGTTTTCATATGAAAAAGTCATTCTCCGTCTGATCTGAGTTTTGTGTTATTTCTTATGCAGAAGACTATTCAATGAGGAAGAAAAGTAAGGGGCTTGCCCCAAATCACAGACTTATCTAATGGGAAAGAAAGGAGGTAATTTGGTGACACAACAAAGTCCAACTTTCTCCTATGTCTGAATCCATGAGATTTGGAATGCAGATTCGGTTCCCTTCACCCACATAGCCACTCTCATCCATCTGTAATCTAAGTTCCAAGGGGTTCAGTGCCCTCTTCCGGACTCCCTGGGCACTGCGTGCTCATGGCACACAGGCATACATGCAAGCAAAACACTCAGACACAGCAAATAAAATTTTATTTTAAAAAAAGTCATTAAGAAGGAAAAGAAAAGAAGGCTGAAGATGTAGCTCAGTTGGTAGAGCACTTACCCAGCATGCACAGGACCTTAGGCTGGATGCCTTGCACCAGGTAGACCAACCGAGTACACACCGACCAAGTGTAACCCCAGCACTGGGGAAAGAGACAAGAAGATCAGGAGTTCAAGGTCATCCTCAGCTACACAGTGTGTCTGAAGCCAGCGTGAGCTACCTGACACTCTGTCTCAAAAACTATTCTTTTGGTTTGTATTTTTAAAGGATTTGCTTCATTCTTAATGATGCATTATTTAGGCAGAGACAGTAGGAGCTAGTAAGTGCTGGTGGCTGGGAAGGTCGGAGGCCTGTGATTCCCTGGAAATGGAGTTACAGGCAGTTGTGAGACACCATGTGGGAGCTAGCCAGTGGAGGCACGTGCATTCAATCCCACCGCTCAGGAGTCAGAGGCAGGCCGATCTCTGTGAGTTCAAGGCCAGCCTGGTCTATAGAGTGAGTTCCAGGATAGCCAGGGCTATACTGAGAACCCTTGACTCCAAACAAAACAAAATGAAAAAAGACACCATGGCGGTGCTGGAAATTGAACTTAGGTTCTCTGGAAGAGCAGTAAGCACTCTTAACCACTCTCCAGCCCCTCTCCAGCCCCTCTCCAGCCCCTCTCCAGCCCCTCTCCAGCCCCTCTCCAACCCCTTTCCAACCCCTCAAAAAGTAATTTTTAATTAATTTATTGGGGAATTACACAAGTGCATGGTTGAGTCCTAGTCCCAGCAACCACCATCTCAGCTGTCCCCTGTAGATCACAGGGCCAAGAAACATTCCAGCTTCTACTTGAACAGTGGCCAGAAACTCGTCCTGCCTCAGGCAGCCTCTTGCATTATGGGAAAGCTCTGATGGGGAGAATAATCCATCCTCTTGTGCATGAAACAGCCACACTCTGAAAGTCCCACTCACTTTGCCTGGTTACTTGGAACAAGCCTACAAAACTATAGAAGCAGAACACCCGTGGGGCTGGGGAGATAGCTCAGTCAGTAATGGGCCTGTTGTGTAAGCCTAGGGTAGGGTCCAGACAACCCACAGAAAAAACCTGGTATGATGGCACACACTTGTAAACCCAGCACTGAAGATACTGAGAAAAGCAGATCCCTGTGGCTCACTGTCCAGCTAGCCTAGCCTTCTGGGAGAACTTCAAGCCAATTAAATGCCATCTCAAAACATCAAGGTACATAGTGCCTATGAATGAGAATGATCTCAGGCCTCCACATATACCCACACTGGAAACACACCCATATCAACAAATCACACACACACACACACACACACACACACACACACACACACACACACATCCCTTTCCGGCCCTGCTCTTACCCTGCCACCTACAGGCCATGTAACTTCCTGACAGTCGTTTCTGCCTCCTGCAGTGTAATCCCCCACTCTTTACAACAGGAATACAAACACATACCTCAAAGAACATCTTGCAGAAGAAAAACAGCTAATATTTGCAAACGGCTTAACTCAGTGCCTGGAAAAGTAAAAAAAAGGACTTCCAGACCATTGTTTCATTAAGTCAGGTCCCTGCTTCCCCGCAACAGCCCAGCACACTGGTCCCTCTTGCCCACGTCTTCTCTCTCAGCCAAACACCCAGAGTCCTTAATTATTCCTCATAGGTCAATTTCAAGTTTGTTTACCAGCCCAGTTGTTTCTTCCTGGATCTCTTCCAGATGCTAATATCCCTCTTAAAATGCAGTGCCTACAACCGAACACAATAAATTAGCCGAGATTTAAAGTGCAGCCCACATCCAGCAGTCCCTGCCCTCCCTGCCTCTTACAGGCTTTAGATTCTCCCGGGGTTCTCAGGATGAAGAGTCTTAATCTAGGCTGAAATCAGATTGCAATAAAGGCCACCTACACCTTCTGCAGGAGTGTGAACCTGTGGTGATGGCTATCAGACCAAACAAGTTCTCCACGGGCAGTACAGTCAGCACCTAAGCCGTACTTTCTTCTTTAGCCCTAGCTATCTTGCAGGTGCTCCTAAGAAACAGCCCTAGGAGACTCAGGGGGCTTGCCCAAGGTCACTGGGTGATAAAAGGCAGGATCTGTGTTGGGTTCTGCAGATGGCCTTCCCGAGTCTGGAGCATCCAAGGACATGAAGACTGCCGACATGAAAATGTCGGGGGAGACGCAGGCGGAGTGATTCAGTAGGGAAAGTGGCACAATGTGCCCCACCATGGGGGCATCCCCACCCCCATCAGCATGCCTCAGTGACTGTGGCTACCTGGGCAACAGGAGCAAGTGCTGGAGAAGTGAAGTTAGAGGGGTCAGCTCCCTTCTTGTCCACTCTCACACCCTGTGCTATGAAGACGCCCTTTCTAATTTTCTGCTCATGATGGTGCTGAAGGTCAGATGGGGTGGGGGCTCCTTCTCATAGTTACAACCATGTACCTCAGGAACATTCCCAGCCTTGGACTCGGCAGCTTTGTTTCCATGGCAGGAGCAGAGATTTGTCATGGGGGGGGGGGTGCTTTTGTTTGTTTTTGTTTTTCTAGATGGGGTTTCTCACTCTGTAGACCAGGCTGACCTCAAACTCACAGATATCCACCTGCCTCACAGGAGCACTTTCAACATGACTTGTAAAAACGTTGAAAATACTACCAGAAGATTTTTGGTTTGCAGTGCAAGGGAGGTAGTAAGGACAGGCGGCTATTTGGACAACAGATTCAAGGGTCATCAATTCTGTATATGGACAGACAATGGAAGCATGATGGGGGCTCTGAGGTTCCTTCAAGTCTACATGACAGGAGAGGGCCCCTTTCTGTGTGTACATGTTAGAACAAAGGGAGTAGATTGAACTCTCCAGTTTTTTTAGCCCACCGTCAGCCATTGCTGCAGTTAACCAATGAGTAGTCAGTTCAAGAATGCCAGCTTATTGACAGACATCTTTCCTGAGTTAACCATTATTGGGGTTCCACAGGGCAAAAGAGGCAAGATTCTAGAGAAACAACTCACTTTAGTTTGAAAGCTAAATTACCAGAGCTACTAGAATTGTCATGCCTTATCCAAAATGGAAGCACTTCCCAAAATGGCATGGTCCTGGCAACCACTGTCAGTGCCCACCCTTAGAAGAACCGTGGTGTGAAGACAAAGACAGACACACACTGGCGTGCCCTGTCATCTAACACTGTGATTCTAAAGAACTGATAATGAGGGAAAAAAATGCTCATTCAGAACCTTCCATGAAAAACCTGGAAACAAAACTATCTATACAGGAGAAAGAATAAATAGAAGAAAATTACCGGTATGCCATCCAAGGGATTCCTGATGATACCATCCGAGTGACAGGATCCAGGCGGGCTTCATCTTTATTGGATCCTCATAGTACTTTTCCAACATGTGTCTACTGCCTCCATCCCCGGAGGAAAACATTGTGTTTTCAAAGCCCTGATCCAAAGGCTGGCAGCCAGCTAGGCTGGGCATTTTTTGCCATTGAACAGCGCCCATTTGTGTGGGAACAATGACTGTCCTCTTATCATAAGATCCTAATTCTTTTTATCAGAGTGCCAGTGCAAGACTATTAATTTACTACTTGGCAAAGAAACTACTAAGGGCACGGTAGAAGAATCTCCTGGGGGATGTATGATACTTCTAGATAGGAAGATGAGTTGCCCTGGTTGACTCTAGTGTAGAGCACAGAGAAGCTTCCAGAAATTTCTAGAAAGTCCTACATGCTTTGCCATCACAGGGCCCGGGTCAACTAACTCTGTTTGAGTTGATGAAAGTTGTTTAACACTGATGACATAGGAGTATTCTAGTATTAATAATATGAAATGTAAAAATAATACTTGTTCTATAAAAAAAAAAAAACTACCCCCATCCCAGTTAACAGCAAGTACTGTATCCTCATTTCACAAATATAGATGGAGCAAGAACTTACAGCCACCCAACTAACTACTCCACAGCAGAACGAGCCTGGTGCTTAACTTCTGCTCAAAACTCGTTCTTTTTCTTTTTCTGCAAGTTCTTCTAATTTCTTCTAATTTCTCAGTGGAGCAGAACATCAGTGGAGAGAGAGCCCTGAGGAGGTGTGCCGAAGTCTGGGGAGAAAGAAGAAGTGGTCTTTCCAGAACACGAGATTAACAGGGTTTTAGCCACTCCTGAGTGCCCAATGTCACAACTGTCTCTCAAACATGACCAGAGTTCAGTGACTGTCATGTGATGACCACGTGACCTTAAAGAAAAATACTTATGGTCTAGGGACACGGCTCTGTAAAGTGCTCGCAGGAGGACCTGAGTTCAATCACGGAGCTCAGGAAAGAGTGAACGTGGTCACGAGAGCTCATGATGGGAAGGTGGAGAGAGAGACAGGCAGATTCCCAGGGCTCACCAGCCAGATGGCCTAGTCTAAGCGATGAGCTCCAGGCCAGAGAGAGACATTATTTCAAAAAATAAAAATGCGGACAGCACTTGGGGCCAACATCCAGGATTGTCCTCTGGCTCCCACACGAATGCACAGCATATCTGCGTGCATGAGAGCACGCACACGCGCACGCACACACAGGAATCATATCTCCAGTGTTAATCACCTTGTACTACTACCACAAAATGCTGAGGGCTGAGTGCTTTAAACAATATGCATTTGTTTCTTATCATTCTGGAAGATGAGAGAAACAACAGGAGAGAGAAAGCATGCCCTGCTCCAAAACCAGGTCTTATTTGTAGTGTCTTCAACAAGCATGTGTGTGTGTGTGTGTGTGTGTGTGTGTGTGTGTGTGTGTGTGTGTGTGTGCCTGGAGTGTATGTGTGTGTGTGCCTGGAGTGTATGTGTGTGTGTGCACACACGTGTGTGTTCCTGGGGATTGAATCTCATGCATCTCATGCATGCTAGACAAGTATCTCATGCATGCTAGACAAGCATTCTGCCAGGGAGCTATAATACCTCCAGCCCTCAACATGATTTCCAGTTATAGTTTATAAGTTGGAGAGAAGGGTCCACACACTCTGGCTGAGAGGGCTGATGATTACACATAGAAAGGCATTGCCCAAGATTGTATGAGAAGTAACTGAAGCCGGCAGACATCACACCCATGACTTCTGAGTCTCCAGCCACGGCATCTGTCCATCCCCTGGGTTGCTTCTCTCTGATTCTGAGTCACAGAAAAATGAAGAGGGCCTGAGACCCAGCCCCCTATGTGGTTCCCCTTTGAGCTCCAAAGAGGTTACTCTGCCATAAGATCCTAAAGATGGGAGACATTAAAAAAAGAAAGGAAGGACACGAGCCCACCATGCATCGCATCATCCACAGCCATCCTTCCATCTCTCAGAGTCCCACACATTCCTGCTGAGTTGTCTCTCGAAGTCTCCTAAGTAAACACTCTTTATAGAGGCTTGCCTCGAAGAAAAGGAGAGCTGGCTCTGAAAGCGATGTGTAGCTGAGCCAATGTGTATTGAGTTTGCAACAAAACTAAAAACAATGTCTATCTGAGTTGCACACTGTGTGTGATTGTGTTTGTGTGTCATTATAGGCACAACCATGCTTAGCTTAACATGAGTTGTGAGAATTCGAACTCAAGTTCTCACACTACTGCTGTGCTGGGTGAGCTTCAGGGAGCTATAGCCTGGCCCCACTTCCTGTTTTCTCTCTGTTTCCGGAGAGTGGATGAGTATGACAAGCCAGCTCCTCTTTCCTTCCAGCTCTGCCTGTTACCACATTTCCCCCACCTCCACGGACTTTACCTATCCCTCTGGAACCATAAGCCAAAGTATATTGGCACACTTAAGTCACCTCTTGTAAGGGTATTTTATCACAGGACCAGAGAAGGAAATAATACAAAATAATTAAGAAGTTATCTAGTTCAACGCTTGTAAAGGAAATCACAACTACCATGAGTTCAAGAGTGCAACAGCCACGGCAGGCCCAGAATTCAGTATTCTACATAGCCCAGCCCTTCCTCCAGCAATTCCATTCTTTCTGCTCACACTTCCACTAGGTTCCCTGAGCCTTGGTGGAGCTCTTATTTGTTACAGAACATTTCTACCTACTAATTTGAGAGTTCCCAGGATGCATTGGCAGTCAGAGGTTGGTCTTGATACAGGTAAGAGAGAAGGCTGCCAGCTTCCTTATCCTTGACTATTTGAGAGAATGAATACAGCATACAATGCTAATGAAGTGTGTGTGTGTGTGTGTGTGTGTGTGTGTGTGTGTGTGTGTGTGTG
>NW_026587032.1:3826672-3831276 GCF_907164565.1 Psammomys obesus | reverse complement strand
GTGTGTGTGTGTGTGTGTGTGTGTGTGTGTGTGTGTGTGTGTGTGTGTGTGTGTTGTATACGTTTGTGTGGGGGCTTGCTCTTGTGTGTAAGGGCAGCAGGCATGCACTTGCCACGGGGCATGTATAAAGGTCAGCAGACAGCCTGGTCCTTGCCATCTACCTTGTTTGAGACCATCGCTTCCTGATTTGCTATGGCAGGCATCAGACCAACTGGCCTACAGGCTTCCAGGGCGTCTCCTGTCTCCACTTCCCATCCTGTGACAGGAGCACTCCCATTACAGATGAATACACCATGGCTAGCCTAACATGGGTTCTGGGGATTAGAACTCAGGTTCTCACCCCAGTGCAGCAAGTACCCCTCCGCCCTGAGTCTCTCCAGTCACAATACAATTAAGTTCATGTCTGGTACTTTATAGCCGCTCAATAAAGACTAGAGGATATTGTTGTTTTTAAACTCTGCTCCAATGCGGACTATTCAGACACGTAATAAGCACTCTATAATTATTTTTAGTAAGTAAATAAATGAACTAATGAACTTAACACTATCTCAAATGTGAATGGTTATTAACTTGAAGTGCCTAATAAAGAAAACCCTTGACTAATCTGAGAAATTAACATTTGTTTCCACAACATTGGTTAAAAAAAAAAAAAATCCTGGAACTTTTTGTCATTCAAACAGCTAGAGTTGGCAAAAGCAGATAGTGTGTTTTAACAATGAATGAACTGGGACAGAAAAGGGGTAAAATGAAAGGCGAGAGGGAGGTTGTTTTGACTGATTTTTTTTTCCTTCTCTGCATGTGCCAGGCACACACTCTACTGCTGAACCCCATGTCTAGTCTTTGGCATTTTGAGGCGGGCTCTCTTTCTGTAGCTCCAGCTGGCCATGAACACATGTAAAGACAAAATCCTCTTGTCTCTACATCCCAAGTACTGGGATCAAGCCCCACCACAATGCCTGCTCGGCAATGATTTCATGAGAAAAAAATGGAAAGGTTTCATTCAGCCCTTCGCTACCTTTTAGGAATGATCAAATTCTCAAACAAATGTCCCACACCGGGGCCAGGGACGACCCCCACCCAGTGGTAGTACAGCCCTACCATCTAGGACCCTGAGCAAGCCCCTTTGCCTCATGATGCTGTTACTGGGGTGACCCAAGGCGGTCATGTTGTTCTGAAACCACGCTTTTCAATCCAGAGTGCCCGAGTTCTCACCTACACTTCCAAAGAGTCATGGAAACAGTAGCATGAACAGAGCAGCTGCTGTCATCGGAAGCATGAACTGCAGCCCAGTGTGGGCAGAAGAGACCGTGGGGTGGGCTCCTAAGCTTGCTGTTTTACTAGAGGCATAATTTTGGCTAAATGTCTGAAAGGGAATGTGTCAGCTTGCGCATCGGTAAAATGGGGTGATGATGTCATCTCTGTGGGGTCATTAGGAAGATTGAATAGGCTAATATATGCAAAGTGCCTAGGAGCCACCACCATCACGAGCTCTCTGACACACATCTCCATTTCAGTCCTATTTGTCCTCTGTGTTTATATCCCTCCACCTGTGACCTCAGATGACCAACCTCTACTCATCTGTTCAGTCTCTTTTCCCTGAACTTTCTGTTCAGAAGCCCTGAGCTCCATTCTCTGCACACACACACACACAAACACACACACACACACACATCTCTCCAGTGAGATTTATCTGATTAAACAGAAAGCCGCATTGAAGGTAATAAGAGCCGTCCGCTCACCCGGCTGAGGCTGACTCGTGGCGTGCATGCTGATGATACCAAGCCTGCTTAGAGCTTGGACTCAGCCACAGCAATTCCCCCAGACTTATTCCCCAACACAGAAGCCTCTGAAGAGTTCCCTGAATCCTGTGTCCCTGTCTTATCCAGGATCACTTAGCACCCACCTCATCCCAACCCGCACCCCACCCCACCCCTGTCTAGTGAGTTACACAGGGAAGGTAAGAGCCAAGAGGAGTAGTTGACAAAGAATTACAATTAATGACATAAGGTATCAGAAATATGGGGCCTAGACATAGGCACGAGGTTTGACCATGGCAAGCTGCCCTGTTATTTCATGGAATGTTCATGAACGTTCCAGAAATATAAAGGAATGGCTTCTACTTCGTTGCCTTGGATTTTCCCAGAGAAGGTTAAGGATCTGGACTGGAGAGACGACTTGGGTGGCAATGTACTTGCCACTGGGGCATGAGAATCCGAATTTGACTCCTAGCACCCATGAGAAAAACCCCGGTTCTGCGGCACACAGTTACAAGCCCAATGGCAG
Source organism: Psammomys obesus (assembly GCF_907164565.1). Classification (NCBI taxonomy): domain Eukaryota; kingdom Metazoa; phylum Chordata; class Mammalia; order Rodentia; family Muridae; genus Psammomys; species Psammomys obesus. The sequence goes on along the minus strand of NW_026587032.1, from coordinate 3,828,993 downwards.
GGGAAGAAAGATAGGAGATTCCAGCTAGTCTATCCAAAGTGATGAGCTCCAGGTTCAGTGAAAGGCCATGTCTCGAAAATAAAGTGGCCAACAATTGAAGAAGACACCCCCAACATTGACTTCCAACCCCCACATGTACACACATACACACATGCATACAAACACACACAAAGAATCTCCCAAAGGTCTGACTGAAGATACCAGGGCCGGAATTTAGGGTTGAATGGGTTGGTTGGCTGGTTGGTTGGCTGGCTGGCTGGCTGGTTGGCTGGTTGGTTGACTGGTTGGTTTGAGACAAGGTCTCACTCTGTTGCCCAGATGAGCCTCAAACCTACTATGAAGCCCTAAACCCAAGTGTCTCTGGGGCCCTTCCCAAGCACCAAGCTCCCTCTTTCATGAAAGCCATGTCCATTAACCTATGAGATTATTCTCTAAGTCCTGTTATTATTCTTTAAGACCTCATTTTTTCCCATTCTGAGGTGAAAGAAGGTTACAAAAGTGAGGGTCGGTCTCCAACCACCAAAGAATGAGGACTTCCATAACGCAAGGCTTGACACATGCATGTAGATTGGGAGGAGATAAGAATAAAGAAAGCATGGACATCACTTAGTAAGTCCCCTATGGAGGACCACAAGCTGGGCTAATGAGGTAACATATTTAGGCCTCAGTTTCCTTATGTGTAAAACGGGGTGGCCTTTTTCACAAAAAAAAAAAAGAAGATATAGCATGTTCAGGGTGCATGGTGGTTATAATCAGTGTTCAACTTATATTTTCTGCTACCAAGGAGAGCTTTCTGAAAATAAGATAAGATGTGAGAGAGACATATACACCCTCTTCAGATGAATACACTTGACAATGTCTAAGAAATTGTGCCTGAGTAGACCAAGATGGAGGATCCAGGATGCTGCAAGATGCCAGGTCCAGGGTGAGGTGAGCAAGGGAGGTACTCTCTTTCTGAGGTCCCCGCCAGTTGAAGTCTGGCACTTCCGTAACCCTGAGAGGAGATCCTCCTTAAATTTTGTGAGCCCTCTCATTGGACTCATTCTGCAGCTAGCCCTGCTCTGTGCAGACATTTAAATAGAGTGGGTGCATAGAAGGCTTATCAAGAGCATCAGGCTGAAATTGACAAGAGAGCATAATGCATCTCTGGAGAATGAGACCCTCCAAGGGACAGGCACAGGATCAGAAGAACTCCGAGAGTCTCTGTGGCACCCTGGACATAGACTTTTATCTCCATAGCAGAAGAGACTCACATTGGAATACGTGTGCTTCTTTCCCACATGCAGCCACAGAAAGCAGGATGAGGCAGAGGCATCTTCATCCCTCAGACCCCAGGGAGTGCGAACTTAGAGCAAGTGGCTGTGGCAGTCTGCTCCCTGGAACTGCTTAGCAGATCACCAAGTGAGAGTAATAAAATACCAGGCTCTCCCCCACCAGCTTAAGCCCCTTACTGCAATCAAATAAAATCAGAACTGCACAGCTGGCCGGGAGAAGCCAGATGTTGACCGGATGATGCAACTCAGGAGAAGCTGGGGGAGACCATACCCTTGCTTATGACAACCTCCAAACCTGCTAGAGCCAAAACCAGGGACAGAAATCAGTTCAGTCCATCAAGCCAAGAACAGCAGCCTGGCTCAGCCACCTCTTCCCAGGAGCTCGGAAAATGGCACCGCCCCACCATCTGCCATACCCTTCATTCAAAAGCACGACTTGGACAGTGGCAGATGCCTGATGAGTCTTTCTAAAAGTGCACAGAGGCTTAAATGACTGAAAACTCAGACAATGTCTCTGATCGACCAAATACTGCCTTTCTCTTCTGGCCTACCACAGAAGTCTGATGGTTCCATCTAAGCCAGATGCCACCCTTCTCTCCTAAAAGCTGCAGTAGCTCACCAACTCTGTCCCCTGAGCAATCAGCAGCCAGAGGGATGAAGAGATGGCTCAGTGGGTAAAGCGTTTGTATTGCAAGCCTGGGGACCTGAGTTTAGTCCACAGAAGCCACATTAAAAACTTGATAGTGGCAATATACAACTGTCATCCCAGAACTTGGCAAGTGGAGACAGGAAGATCCCTGGGGCTCACTGGGCAGTCACTATAGACTCATTAGTGAGCTCTAAGTTCACTAGTAAGGGAGCCTATCTCAAAAGAACAAGCACAGAGCAACTGAGGGTTATGTCCATGCTAGGCTTCCATACAAACGTGGACACGTGCACACACACCCGCACAGACACACACAGGAGGGGGGAGGAAAGAAGGAAGAAAGGAAGGAAGGAAGGAAGGAAGGAAGGAAGGAAGGAAGGAAGGAAGGAAGGAAGGAAGGA
>NW_026587032.1:3782053-3826662 GCF_907164565.1 Psammomys obesus | reverse complement strand
GGAAGGAAGGAAGGAAGGAAGGAAGGAAGGAAGGAAGGAAGGAAGGAGGAAGGAAGGAAGGGAAAAGAGAGGCAGAGAGAGGGAGGGAGTGATGGAGGGAGAGAAAGAAAGAAAACAGAATAAAAAGACTTTTCCATTTGATGACAATAGGTCATTGCTTCATGCCAGGCACTAAAGGAGACATTCATATGGGAAACTATCCTGGTTGGCAGTGACATTCTCATTTTCACAGCCCACAAGCACACACCTGGTGGCTACAGTGGGTATTTATTAATAAACTAGAAGCTAAACCAGGCTGGCTTCTAACTAACAGCCACCTGACTCTGCTTCCCAAGTACTGGGATTGAAGGTGTGCACTGTGGTAGTTGGTCTTGGCTACCTAGTGGGTTCTTGTCCCTGCCCTATCACTAGACAGGAGAGACAGATAGAGTGGAGAGAGGGGAGGGGAGGGGAGGGAGAAAGAGAGGGAAAGGGACAAGAAGGAGAGGGAGATACCTGAATCTAATTTCTTTTGTTTCTTCTTTGAGCATGACTACTAACAAACAGTAACCAACCCCCCTCCCCAGCCACCCACCAACCAACAACCCTGCCTAGGAGACTGAGCACAAATGTCATTCTAGCAGCAAGCGCTCTCGCCTGCCCCCACTCCCACAACTGAATTGAGTGTCTAACCTCTACATTCACCAGTCCCTTGATTGCAGCCATTAATCACCCTCAAATGCTTCCGATTGGGCTCTTCTCTTCTTTGCACTCTTCCTGCTTCCCTTTCCCGCTCCACTTCCCAGAATTCCTCTCTCGGCTATCTGGGGCCTCTAGATTTCTCTCCTGCACTACCCCTACCCCATATCACTTTTCTTGCCTTACCTTTAGACTTTCTTCTCTGCTGTCTGTGAGCTATGGAGATGGGATGCATGGAGCACTGTGAGGACCCTCTCCCTTTGCTCACCAAGAGTGGTTCTTGGTGGCTTGGTGGCATGGTGCAGTGGAAGTTACCATGTCCTAGCCAGCCCTAACTGGCTAGAATCCATACTTCTTATTCCCTGTACCTGGAGAACCAGACTCTGGACATCAGTTTGGCCTTTATTCCAGAAAAAAAAAAAAATCTTGAGAAATGACTCACCAGGCAGACATCTTGATACTAGATGGGAAAGAACCAGAACAGTTGCTTGTACAACTCCCAAAGGAGAGGGACCAGCTTCTGCCCCGGGACCGGCTGCATGACACTGTACACTTGTAAGGTGATGCTTCCAGGCTTCAGACCCCTCTCTAGTTATGCCAAGCCACTCCATTTCAGACCACAGGGACTTGAAAACCAGGAGCAGGAGTAACTCGCCCAAGGCCCCACATTCCCACATCCTTCCATTATCCCGCCTTGCCGTTGAACACTGTGCCCAAGCCTGTCCATGGTGTCCTAGTTTTCTTTCTGTTGCTGCTGTAAATGCAAAATTAATTTGAAGAAAGAAACTGCTTATTTGGCTTACAGATTGCAGCCCGTCAGGAAGGGAAGCCAAGGGAGGACCTTAGGGCAGAACCCTGAAGGCAAGAATCAGAGCTGAGGCTATAGAGGAACACTAATTTCTGTCTTGCTCCCCCTGGCTTTCTCAGCTTGTATTCCTACACAACCCAGGACCACCTGCCCATGGATGGCACTACCCACAATAGGCTGAGCCCTCCCACATCAATCATTAATCAAGAAAACACCCCACAGATGCCTACAGGCCAATCTAAGGGAGAAAATTCTTCAGCTGAGAGTCTGTTTCTCAGCTGACTCTACTTTGTGTCAAGCTGACAACAATGAACCAAACGGATGCACATGGTATCTACCATTGGGAGCCATAACTGAGGTGTGTCCAATGGGACACACCCCCTGAGGAGAAGATGACAGATTCCCCATGTCCTGTTCAAAAATGCATCTTAGAATCTGTGGGACAGAGGACCTTTCCCCTTCTGTCAATCAGTATTCACCAAATTTATCTGGGTGGCTAGAGCAATGGTTCAAGCAGTTAAGAGCACTTGCTGCTCTCAAAGAGGACCCTAGTTCCGGGCTTCCATGTTAGACAAATGCCTATGAGCCCTGCTCTCGGGTATCCGGCACCCTCTTCTGGATTCCATGGGTACCTGCACTCACACATGCACAAACCCACACACAGACATACATGTATAAGCATAACCTAAAAAAATGAAATAATTTGCCTCACTTTCTAATACTTGTATGTGGTAAGGTGCCTCAATTTCAGCTTCTGGGTCCAGTAGGTCACAGACTCTAAGTAAGTACCTAAAGTCCCCAGAGGCAGTGACACCAAAAGCAGTGTGTTTCCTGTCCACAGATGCCCAGAGCACAGATCCACTAAAGATGGGAGAAAGCCTTAAAATAATCCTGTGCAAATTGTACTGTACAAACAGAGGCAAAAATGAATGAAGATTATCAGGTGCAGGGAAATGGCCACTTTGGCATCAAGACGGAGCCTTCGTTTCTGAGGAAATATTAGGAAGCCTTGGCAATTTGGGGTTGTTGTTGAGCACACACAATAATGGTAAATTTAAGATTTGTTGGTTTGTTTGTGTCTTTTTGTTTTGTTTTGGGAGAAGAGAGATTTCTAAGATTTCTTTTATGTGTATGTGTGTGCATGTTATGTGTGTCCACGGAGGCCAGTAGAGGACATTGGATCTCCGCTCTTTTTCTTCCATTCAGGATATCACTATGTACCCCAAGATGGACTCAGACTTATAACAATGCCCCTGCTTCAGACTCCCAAGTCCTGAGATTGTAGAGGGGTCCACTTGGATCGTTATTGAATCAGTTTTCTCTCAGCCGCTCTCATCCTCTCAAAAAAGGTCATCCATAAGTCTGAAGCATCTGCCATGCTTCCAACACCCCATCTTCCATTGTTGGTGATGACAAGCTCAGGCCATGGTCACTGGCGAGCACCACGGGCACCAGCACACTAAGCTTTCCCCTTTCCGTGTAGCTGTCATTGTCCTGGCTGAGGTGGTCCCTATCCTGGTTGGGTTTCGTTGTCAACTTGACACAACCCAGAATCACCCAATAAGAGAAAAATCACAACTGAGGCATTGCCTACCGCAAGTTGGCCTGTAGGCAAGCCTGTGGGACATTTTCTTATATTCATGACTAATATCGGAGAGCCCATCCCACAGTGGACAGTGCCACCCCTGGGCAGGTGGTCCTGGAGTGTATAAGAAAGTAAACTGAGCAAGCCATGGGAAGCAAGCCAGTAAGCAGTGTTCCTTCATGGCTCTCCCTCAGTTCTTGCCTCTTGCTACTGGGATGACATTGACAGAACCACTGGGAGCCATTACTACATTATACATCACAATGTATAGGAAAACAAATGTGTGTAACATGCATCAAGCGTTGTCTACATTAACCCACCCCTCCACTCACTGCAACCCACTACAAACGGCCTCATCTGTCACAGATCCAGGTAGCCCCATGTCTGCACACACCAAGCTCAGTGACATTATCTGCACTTAGCTGTCATACACCCTCCATATGACACTACCATCAGCACATGCAGATCACATCCCATCACAGGGCTCCAGCTGCACCCCCAGCCACACACTCAAACAATGATGAAGGCCTGCTTGTCCCTCATCCATCCACTACAGCCCTTTGAGACCTGGAATAGGGCATGCCCAGAGCCTGAGAAAGGATGCTCAGAAAAATCCCAGCATACCTTGCAAATGGCCTAAGAAACACCAGACTGTGTCTGTGTTTTCATACTGTGTATAATAGTGTAATTATTTTTAAATTGTTAACCCATGTACCAATATTTACGAACACTTCCTATTAGCTGGGATATTTGATTAATTAACAGATGTTTCCATCATCATTCAGTCACCACACAACTGCTGAGCACCAATTAAGTTTGAGACATCAGGGTAGACACCTGGAGGATTGGAGAACAAACAAGGAATAAATAAAAGAAAATCGCAGGATCCCCTACCCTTGGATATAACCAGCTATAACAAGCCCCAAAAACAGATGCTGGGCTTGACAAGATGGCTCACTAGGTAAAGGCACTTGCCATTAAGACTTATAGCCTGAGTTTGATCGCCAGGACCCACATGGTGGTCAGAAAGGAAAAAAAAAAATGATTCACCATGCATGTGCACACAGGAGCACACACACACAAATAAATAAGTAAACATAGAAAGATAGAAATCAAGAATAATTTAAAAAATTTAAAGTCAGTGTAGCTACGTGCACCTGGGGTCCTGCCACTCAGGAGGCTGAGACAGAAAGCACAACCCCACAAATAGATGTATCACAGCTGACCCATGGCTTAACAGGACATGGTGAGTGAGAGAGGATGATGGGAACACAGGAAACAGGAAGCAGAGATATTGGTAGACCTGGGAAGGATGTGATAGCCTGGAGCTTGGGGGGTAAACTTGGGCCCCAGCAAGATATGAAGGGAAGGAGATGTGCCTGATGAGGTGCCAGGCTGGGTGTCATCTCTTGCGGCATGACTAGTCAGTTAGCAGGGATGCCACCCCGAAGGACCCAGGGGAGGGTAAGGCATGAGGTGGAATGCCTGTCCAGCGTGCATTGCAAACAAAGGCTCAAGAAAAATGCAAGCAAGAAACAAGGCAAGTTTGGAATGAATCCTTGGGAGACACAATGCTATCTCACACACACACACACACACACACACACACACACACAGGACTCACACACACATACATGACTGTCATACATACACACAAACACACAGAGCTATCACACATGTGTGTGGGCACACACACACTCACATATATACACACACGCACACCCCACCCTACCTCTGTGTCTCATCCATCTTTGAAGACCCACAAGGCTCTGCCAGGGCAGCACGTGGAATCCCCCATCTGCTCAGCGCAGCTGTAGAACCCAGGCCTCGTAGGGACCCAAAGTAAACCAAGTGATTACTCCTCAGCCCCTGCGCTTCCAACTGGGCCTCTGTGAAATGGGGGCCCCTTTGGGACTCTGCTCAGACATTCCTAGCCTACTTTGTTAGGGAAGAGGGCCCCGATGGGAATACCTCAGAACATCCCCCAGACACTTGGTTTCCAGACTCCCAACAACTGGTACTAAAGGGTAAGGTACCAACTAACTCTGGAACCTGGGTGACACCCTTCCTCTACCCTGCCTCAACTTTTCCCATCCCCCTCCCCATTGCTTTTAAGCAGCAATGTGATTTACCATAGCTATTTTGGTACAGACGTGAAGCATGGGGTAAAGAGAAAAAGAACTACACAGAAAGAAAGACATACCCACAAGCGTGGAGGCGGACTTCTCAAAAAAACTCACCTCGTTTTTTCTTTGTTTTTTGGGTTTTTCAAGTTTTGGGAGGTTTGGGGAGTTTTGTTTTGTTTTGTTTTGTTTTGTTTTTTGTGAGAGAGGATGTTTGCTGTGTGGCACAGGATAGCTTCAAACTCATGGCAATCCTCCTGCCTCGGCATCTGGAATGCTGAGGTTACTGGCGTGTACCACCTCCAGGGTCTAATGGTAGATCTCTAAAATGCTCATTTTGTAGTATAAGCACCCCTGTGCTTAAGTGTGTAAGCCTGATAAAGGTCGGGGGTGGGGGGATTTGTATTTCCAAATGCATTTGACTTCAGCAACTTTTATTTACCTCTTTGCTTATTTTTACAATAGCTGATCCTGAGACCATGAAAGGAAAAGGCTATGTTATCTCTGAGACTCTTAAATGTCCCGCACACCTGTGAGAGGGCAGGCACCCAAGGCAGAGCTGAGTCAACCAGACTGATCCTCCAGTCTTCTTCTCAAGGGAGACCCAGGCCCGACCCCTCAGCCTCCTCTCTCAAGGAGCCCCAGCAGCCACTGTGATGACTCATGATCTCAGACACCGTGAGGAGTTGGAGACTTCTCAGCCTCAGTCAGACACTGGCTGTCTGCCAGGCCCCAGGCTGGCTTCCACTGGGCTGATTAAAGAGTGCGGCCTGTGCCTTCCTCATTAAAGACCCAGCTCAAGCACATAGCACTCCAAGGGTCTTGTATGGCTGAGCAAGGCTGGGGTCTGATCAGAGCATGGAGAAGATCCACCATCAATCAACCTTGTTCTTATCTTTCTCTCTCTCTCTCTCTCTCTCTCTCTCTCTCTCTCTCTCTCTCTCCCTAGCCTTGCTGCTTCCAAGGAGGCCGAAGCTGCGCGCTCTGCACCCAAGCCCATGTCACCTTCAGACTTCCTGGATAAGCTCATGGGGAGGACTTCTGGATACGACGCCAGGATCAGGCCCAACTTTAAAGGTGAGAAAGTTTTCCTTTCAGAGTCATAGGAAACACTCTCCCATGATTCACGTATGCTGTGAACCCCACTTCCATCCTCATCCAAGGCAGACATTGCTAATCGATGCAATCTCTTTTGCCAACAAATCCGGAGAGAGCCTCAGAGAACTCAGCTCATAGTACTTCTAGTTTCCAGGAGTCAGTAAATGAATTAAGGTCTAGTTTGATATGTCTAATGTCACACACGGTAAAACAAGAAATGGAGGTCAAGTTTTGGCTCAAGCACAAGTGACCTCTGTGAGCTAGGACAAGGCCCTCCCTTTGTCTGGGCCTTGGTTTTCACATTTCTGCAGTGTAGCCTTGGCTGCATGTACAGAGTCCTGAGGAGATGCCAGTGAGGAGTAGCTCTACCTTGGCCTTGGCCCAAGAAGCACCACTTTTGTTTGTTCTGGAAGGAGCCTTGTATTCAAACCCACCTGCAGGGAGCTCCCGCAAACCAACAAACAATTCTGCAAGTTCCTCTTGTAAATGAGACTGCAGTGTATAAAAAGAGCCACCAGTTCCTGTGAATGAAGATGGCTCCCCTTGCCCCCAGCCAGTAGATGCCCTGTGGGAATGTGACCCCCTGTGGTCAGATGAGCCAATAGTCCAAGAAGACCCAAAACTGAACCCTACAAGAAATTCCTGATTCCTGAGTCGTGTAAATTTACACAAAATGCGTTCCAAGTCCATCACCGCCAAATCACAAATGCTGGTCCACGTCCTCTGCATTCATGGTCCCATTGGGACCTTAGTACCAGACAAGAGGAGATCAGGGCTCTCTGTTCCCTGATGCCTTTGAACGCTGTGTCTTAACTACTTGCAGCCCACAGACATGGCCTTAAGGACCTCTTGGGACCCTGTGCACCCAGATCTTCCACACAGCACCCCACACAAATCTTATCCCAAGAAGCAACAGCCACAGGATCAATTCTTGGTTCCAGGAGTTTCTCCTTGTCCCTCCTGAGGCTCAAGTGCAAGAGGAAAATGGATGTGACAGCTGATAATGGTCAAAGATGGACATGACAGCTGGAAACAGTTATCTAATATCTGCTTATATTGCCTCTAAATGGCCCCTCATCCCTTTCCTCATACCCCTTTCTCTGACTGCTTTGTTCAAAAGTCTCTGCAGACAGAAAGAGATCTGGAAGCTGCCCAGGGGATTGTACTCTTCCATCATTATAGCAAAGCCTGGTTTCTTGGGGTTTCTGTTGATTTCATAACCGAAAACCCACTTGGGGAGAAAGGGATTTGTTTCAGTTTGTGCTTCCACATCAGCCCAGTAGGGCAGGAGCTCCAGGAAGGCACCTGGAGGCAGAAACTGATGCAGAGGATGTGGAGGGATGCCGCTCACTGGCTTGCTCAGTCTGCTTTCTCATACACCTCAGGACTACCTTCCAAAGGGTGGTCTCACCCTTCGTAGGCTGAGCCCTCCTACATCAATGGCTAATTAGAAAAATGCACCACAGGCCCATCCGGTTGGGGGCATTTTCTCAGCTGAGGTGACCAAACATCTCTAGCTTGTGTCAAGTTGACCTAAGACTAGTCAGCACATCTTGGTTCTCCTAGGGACAGGGAAGTCTGCAGTACAGTTGGCTGGAGGGGTGCCAGGCAGATATGTGGCAAGAGCAGAGATATGGTGGCTAGAGGGCTCGTTCAGTGAGTTAAAAGTACCTGCAGTTCAGGTCTCTGACACCAGTGTAAAAGCCAGGCATGACCACAGGTCTATGACACTAACACTGGGAATACAGAGAAAGGCAGATCTCTGGCGAGCCAGTGATGAGATCTGGGTTCTATGAGAGACCCTGTGTCAAAGATAAGGTTTAGAGCAACAGTCAGAGACAGCCAAGCTCTGCCTTCCCATTTCTCTCCTCTCTTTCTCTAAATAATTAATTAATTATAGAAAACTCAAGCGTCTTGCAAGGTCCACTCCTCCTTAATTCCTCCTGTTCATGGCTGCCAGGAAGGAGTGAAAACTGTGTGGTTAGTCAGGTCCTCCAAGACAGGACTTAAGTCTGAGGTCCTATGTGAAATCTCTTAAGACAGACACTAAATAACATCTCTTGAGAACACCATTGGCTAAACCAAATCCATTCTAGCATAGGAGGGTATGGACTTCAGCCACGAGGCTATACCGATTGCCCCTAGCTAGAAGTTTTAAGAGGTCGGTCCACCACGCCCTCTGGTGGACTCTCTCAGAACTCCACCCAATCCTGGTCTTACTTCTCTCCTTCATTTAGTCCAAGATCCAGGCCTTTTCTTTTTATTGAATCTTTATATATATACATTTATAAAGACTAAATATATGTATATAAAAAAACTAAATATATATTTATATATAAAGACTAAATAAATAAATATATATTTATATATTTGCATAAATAATATATAAATATATATATATATATATAAAGACTATATATTACCTTCAAGGTTCAAGGGCTATTCTTTGTACATCCCAACATACTTCCTACAGAAGGCCCTCAATAAGCTTCGTAGCCCAAGCTGACCTCAAACTCAAGACTCTCCTTTCTCAGCCTCCTGAGTGCTGAGATTACAGCCTGCACCTCCATGCCCCTCTGAAAAATCTTACTCAGAACTCTTGAGTCTTGAATCTACAAGATTAGATAATCTCTTGGACTTCCTACTCCACGCTGGCTCTCCCGTCTATCCCTGGCTAGAAGCAAGGAGCATCGTGGATGAAGTTCCCAACCAGGAGCTAGGAGAAGGGCTTTGCTCCCTCCCTTGAGATTAAAGCATTACTGTATCTGATCTCCTCTCCTTTTCCCGCTTCAGACCCAAATAAGACTCCCCAAAGCCTAGGAAAGCCCCAGCGTTCCTAAAATGACCATGCAGCCCAGACTTCAAAAGCACACACACACAACTGTTTGGAACAGGAGCAACCCGCTTCTGGCCATCCTGAAGTCTGAGGTGGCCAAGAGCTACAAGCACCTTGGTCTGCAGAGCCCAGTCAGTTCACACTGTGATGTGGAAGTAAACAGCACTAAAACTGCTTATCTAGCCTATACCTCCACCCACCCCACCCCTGAGAGATCCCTTCCTGGGCTTGAGCCTCTGTCTCAGCATCCAAAGAGAGAGGCAAGGAGAAGGACCAGCCCCTCCCAGCTCTGAGGACTTGCCTCGGCCAAGGCTTTGTGTGTTGCAGTGGCTTCCAGGATCAGGGGCATAGCCCAATGCAAACACATACACAAAAGCAAAATTAAACTTTAATATTTAATGAAATATATACATTACCCCGCAACCAACGGCAACCAGATTGTAATTTTCTCAAGATAATTTAATTTCGGCTTTCTGTCTGTGAACCTCACCTCCCCACGGGGTCTTCGTGGCTGGTGCCCTCTCAAACTCATACATCAGCATCTCATTTACATGGGAGTCACAGTGCCGAGTGCACGCAGCCCTGTGCGCATCACCTCAAGGCATGAGCGGTGACTCTTTGGGGCATTTAAAAGATAGGAGGCTAAAGAAAAAAAAAAACGGATCTGGGGCTGAATGAGTGAGGGACGTAAGCCTCTGCTTGGGGAACCCTCCCAAAGCAGCAATTGTCAGCCAGCACGGACAAACAATAGGCAGCATTTACCCAGTGATGAAGATGCTGAGTCCCAACGAGGGGGTGTGATCCTTCCCAGCAACCCCCAAAACTAGCTGTGCGTTCGGATCACCCAGGTGGCTTGTTTAACAACAGACCTTGTGCTAAGTACGATTCACCGCTAAGGGCTGAGCCGGGGCCTCTACAAATTTTTTTTTCTCTGTTTTGGTTTGGTTTTAGTTTTGGCTTTTTGAGACAGCAGCAGTCTCATTCTGGAGCCCATGCTGACCTCAGACTTCTGGCCTTTCCGTATCAGCCTCTTGGGCACTAAAGATTACATGGGCATGAACCACCACACCTCACTGGGTCTACGATAGACGTTCTTCAGATGGCCTCAGCCACACAAGTCTGGAAAGCATTCAGTGAGGTGATGGAAAGGACCCCAGTCCTACTAGCCCATATTCTAGGCTAGGCTAGCTTCCCTGATAGGATACCAAACATCAGAGCTAAGACGGTTCTCTCGCCAGCTTCTGCCTCCACTCAGATGGTGCCCTAACCATTTCTTTCCTTTTACCACCCTTCCCTTATCCTGTCACTGTTCATCCCTAACACGTGATATTCTCTGGAGGCCACAAACACACAGACCCTTTCCTTCTCCTTACAAATTGGTTCATCTGAAAAGGAAAGTTGGGGAGTAGGGAGTACAATGATAGAAGTCTTGCCTAGCATGGGCTAGGTCCATCCTCAGTACTGGGTGACCAAGGAAAGGAGGAGAAGAAATAAAAGGAGGAGGAGGGACCTTCTAATGAGAAATACCTTCCCTGGGATTTCCCACCCTCTGTCTTACTGGAACCTCTTGTGTCCATAAAAGGTCTTGTCGCTCCCTGAGGCCTTGAAAATAGATATTTGAGATGGAGATTTTCTTAATATTCCTCTAGACCAGCCTTGAATAAATTTGCTTCCAAAAAAGGATGATGATGATGATGATGATGATGATGATGATGATGATGATGATGACATTATGATGATGACATAATAATTAATATCCAGCCTTCCCTCCAAACTGCTTTGGGAATTGAGATTCAGAAAATGGAATAGGCTGCCCTGCGCCCCATTAGTAGGTGAGGCTGGGATTGTATGTGTACCCCAGAGTTAGACACTCACTGCCTCGAAGGGAAACCTGGATTCCTCCTATCCATTAAGCATTCCAAGAGAAAGGGAATCTAGCTAAATTTGTGTGCAAAAGCTGTGGGCTATCTTCTGAAGATGGACATGGATTAGGTACCAGAGGACATAAAGCTATCCGCCCTCTTCTTTCCAGTCCTGGCTCTACTGCCTTCTACCTCATGAGTCCAGATGAGTGACTAAAAGCCCCTGTGCTCCTTTGAGAAGTGGTGACGATTATATTCTTCCTGGCTAAGCAACTCTTGGGGTCAACAAGAGATGGGCCCTGAAGGCCATCCAAGTCCTAAGCACCTTCAAGGTCAGATCAAGGTCAGCTCCTCTCTGAAGTCCTCCGGTCTTAGTCTTCAGACCCTTTCTCATCTGGCTTCTGCTCCTTTGACCCTTCTTGATCATGGTCTTACGCCCCTCTCTAGCTGTTTCATGCTTGCTTCTATGAAAACTCAGTGTTGTCTTCTAGATTCTTCCAGACAGGATGGCACACTCCTGAAAATCCCAGCCTCAGAAGGCAGAGGATCACTATAGTGAGTTCCATATTGACCTGGGCTACAGGACAAGACCAGTCTCATAAATGGGGTGGGGAAAGCTGGGCAGATAGCTCAATTGGTAAAGTACCAGCCTTACAAGTATAAGGCCCTGAGTTCAATCCCAAGCACCCAAGTTAAAAAAAAAAATCATATAATTCTAGTGTTAGGAGGTACAGACAGGTGATCCTTGGAGCTTTCTGCCCGGCTAGCCTAGCCTAGCATGGTGGTTTGAATGAGAAATGTGCCCAATAAGTTTGATGTAGTTGATGGAGCTGTTTCAGGAGCTGTAGGAAGTTGAGCCTTGTTGGAGGAAGTATTTACTGGGGGCTGTCTTTGAGAGTGTATGGCCCCGCCCTACTTCCAGTTCTGTGTGTGTCTGTCTGTCTGTTCATGTCTCTGTCTCTCTCTCTCTCTCTGCTTCATGCTTGAGGTTAAAGATGTGATCTCTTGTCTTCCTGCTCCTGCCATATTTGCCCCCTGATGCCATGTCCCTCTACCATGACCGACTCTTATCCATCTCTAATCATAAGCCTAAAATAAGGCCTTTCACCCAAAAGTTGCTTTTGATCATGGTATGTCATCAAAGCAACAGAAAAGGGACTAATACAGTGAGGAACCCTGTCTCAAAAAACAAGATGGGTGGGACCCAAGGAACAAGACAAAGCAGGCAGAGGCACATGTGCACACACACACACACACACACACACACACACACACACACACCACAGTGATTCTTCCCCTGATTGTACAACCCTGCTTCTGCCTCCCTCTCAAGCTGTTTCCTATGGTACAGCCATTAAGAATCAGACAAATTTGAGCTGGAACCCTGGCTCCACCATTCTCTAGCAGTGAGGCCACAGAGGAATAACTTGGCATCTCTGACCCTCAGTTTCCTGCCCTGCACAATTCGGGTAACAACCAGCCTTCTCACAGGGATGTTGGGAGGATATGATGAGATCATGCCGGTCATGGTCTCCCTGAAGCAGCTCAGAGGTTGGTAACCACTGCCACTCACAGTATGAAATGAAGGGTCCCAGTTTCAGCCAAGCGGAATCCCCTTCAGAAACAAGTGCCAAGGCAGTGGCATTCCTTCCCTTCTTTCTAGGACGTAGCAGAGCTAAAAAAAAAAAAAAAAAAAAAATTAACAATTAAAAACAAACAAACAAACTTGTCCACACAGTATTTAACAAAGGCTGGTGAACTGTCCATCAGGCTCTCCCCCACCAAATCCTGGTAATTCCCATCATCACCCCTTCATTTTCAGTTCATAAGTTCAAGGCAAAGAACTTGCTGTTCCCTGCAATTCCCAAGATGGCCTCCAAATGTTGTAGCCATAAATATATCTCAGACATAAATTAGAAGGCACAGTTGGGGCTTGGGGAAGGGATTTCAGCCAGATGGCAGGATGATGAATCACCCCGTGTTAATGAAGGTACGGCTTGGTTCGGCCTCCTGTAAGGTGAACCTGCCCCTTACCTGGGAGCTGGGGAGTCTAGGCTGGCAGAGATGCTAAATGCAAGCTGAGGATCCCAGGCACTGAGGGGTGGGTGGATAACAAGCAGGGGGCTCCTTGGCTCTCCTGGGGAGCTCTGTCCTTGAAGTTAGTTTCTCTACAGCCTGAGACTCAGTGGGGACTCTCTCTTGATTGGCAGGTCCTCCTGTGAACGTGAGTTGCAACATCTTCATCAACAGCTTCGGATCCATCGCTGAGACAACCATGGTGAGTACGGACCTTGCAGAAACCTCTGTTTCTGCAGTAGTGTCTCTGCCCTGAGAATGTTTGCCCTCCACGCTGCGTTTCCCCACAAGGAGGCACAGAATCGGGTGTGTTTGCTATGACTCCTGGAGGCTCTCACTGTTTTTGTTTCGTTTTGCTTTGCTTTGTTTTGTTTTTTTCTGTCTTTATCTCAATGCTTTGGATAAAGGTTTAACTCCGAAGAGGGCTAAGCTGCCACCAAGGTGATCACAGGACAAACCTATAGAATTACAATAACAAAATTATAGTGTGCTAAGGGATATTATGATTAAAGTCCACTATATCTGTGTGTATGAAAACGTCACAGTTGAGGCTGTATGTGGTGGTACATGCCTTTAATCCTAGGCTCAGAGAGCAGAGGCAGGAGGATCTCTGTGAGTATGAGGCTAGCCTGGTCTACGTATCGAGCTCCAGGCTATCCAGACCTTGTCTCGAAACAAAAGCAAAAACAAAGTCATAAAAAAGATTTAAAAATTAAACAAGATTAGGAAGGTGGATCAGTCAGTAAAGCATTTCCCACTCAAGCATGAAGAGCTGAGGTTAATTAATCCCAGAATCCATGTTTTAAAAAATGTTGTGGTGTGTGTGTGCCTATGTGCATGTGTATGTGTGTGTGTGTGTGTGTGTGTGTGTGTGTGTGTGTGTGTGTGTGTGCGCGCCTGTGCATGTGTGAGTGAGCACCATCATGAAAGCAGACGAGCACATTAAGAATATCTCTCTCATCCCTCTCTGATTTATTGCCTTGAGATAGGGTCTCTAGCTTGCCATTTGGGGTTAGGCTGCCTGGCCAGCAAACTCCTGACATCTTCATGTCTCTGCCTGACCAATGCTAGGGTTCAAATGTTTGTAGCCTTGCTCAGCTTAAAAAAATTAAAATTAAATAAAATAAATTAAAAAAACAGGGTCTTTTGAGCCTCTCTGGCTGGCCTGGAACTTCTTTTGTTGGGCCTTCCTATGTAGTCTAGGCTGGCCTTGAACTCAAAGAGATCTGACTGCTTCTGCCTTCGAGTGTTGGGATTAAAGGTGTATATCACACCAGCCTTTCACAGTGTTTTTTTGTTTTTTTGTTTTTAATGTAAATGCTGAGGAGTTCCAGCTTTGGTCCTCATGCTTGCAAAGAAATCGCTATTCCCCAACCCCAAGAACTTAATCCTGACCAGATACTTGACACTGTAGGACACAGAGCATTGTCCGAATATTCCAGAGTTGGTCAATATTTTCATTCAGAATCATCAGCGCCAAGAGCCTCCAATATACATTACATCAATACAGTCAAAAATAGCAGATGTGTAGTTGAGACAGTTTCAGAAACTGTTGAACATTCTGCCCTAATCCCAAACCAAAACACATTCAATTATTTTTTTTTATGAAACTCAAGTCAGCAGTCTAAACAGCAATTTGCAAAATCAAACAGTCCGACAGAGTGCAACACAAAGATACCAATTTGAAATATGCACGCTCAGAAATGATAGGAGGAAATACTGTCTGTTTTCTACAGTCACACCATGACTGTCTGTGGGAGCAGAAAACTCGGTATGTGGTGCTGGAGATATGATGTAATTGGCACAGTGCCTCCCTAGCGTGCAGGATGCCCTGGATTTGGTCCCCAGTGCCTCATAAACTGTGTGCTAGTTCATGCCTCTAATGCCAGCACTCAGGGGATGCAGGCGGGAGGATCCTAAGTTCAAGGTCATCCTTGGCCACATTGAAGTGTCAGGTCTCTACTCCAGCACAGTTCCCACAGTCACAGTTATGGCTGCACCAGCCTGTTCGCTTGCTCTTCC
The DNA here is from genome assembly GCF_907164565.1 of Psammomys obesus. Taxonomy (NCBI): domain Eukaryota; kingdom Metazoa; phylum Chordata; class Mammalia; order Rodentia; family Muridae; genus Psammomys; species Psammomys obesus. The sequence goes on along the minus strand of NW_026587032.1, from coordinate 3,811,574 downwards.
CTAGACTGTACTGGAAGTTCATGGCCGTCCTGTCTGGTTTCCTGAAGTGACCAACCTCAGCAGCCAACACAGCCATGCAGCTGCAGAAACTCAATCATTCTCTTAAATAAATAAGCCAAAGCAGATGCACTGTTCATCTGACCAGCTGTTGCTTGGTCCTCAACATTTACAAACACTGGGTCTGTCCCTCCCGTGGTAGATTTGTAAAATCCCTGAACTCTTCCTGAGGCAAAGGGACCAAAATCCATTTGAATTTTGGTTTTGGTTTGTTTGCTTTTTTTTTTTTTTTTTTTGGGGGGGGGGGGTGTTGCTGTTGTTTTCAAAAAATCTTGTCTTGATAGGCTCAGGAAGGTGTGGCTTACATTCAGAAGACTACTGAGCTAGGGAGAACCCTGCTCAGTTGGTAAGAGTGTTTGCCACATGGCATGAGGGCCTGAAACGGGTCCCCAGAGTCCACTTTAAAATCTGGGCATGTTAAAATACATTTGTAATCTCAGTGTGGAGAAGAGCAAGTCCCTGGAGCTCTCTGGCAGCCAGCTGAGCCCAGTCAGAGCCTAATTTGCCTATTTTTTTAAGATGTAGCTTACACCTGGGGAACAACACCTGCGCTTAACCTACAGCCTCCACATGTGCATATTAATTGATTGATTGATTGCTTGATTGATTAAACAAATTAGGGGCTGGAAAATCTGCTTATGGAAATGAGACAGCTCTGTAAGAAAGGAAAGAACATGATCACAAACACACATATACATGTATACATACATACATACATACATACATACATACATGCAGACATAGAGGAATGCAAAATCCAACCACAGCACTCTAAGCACAGGGCACCTAAGGGGAAAACAGGAGGTAATGACTCTGGGGACAACCCAGAGAAGGACCCCAAGGAAATCTCAGTGTTCAGAGAAGAATGAAGTGAGTGGCCAACGCAATTCCCTTGGGATGACGCACAGGGCACAGGTCCTGTCTGTCAAGCAGAGTAGAGTCAGCCCCTTCCAGTCTGCTCACTCCAGAACACTATGGTAGTTTTTCATCACCTTCCTAATTTTCTACATTTGCTTAATTTACTTTGCATATGACTTAGAAAGAAATCTAAAATTTCAGACCTAGAGTAAACCCGTAGACATTGGCGCACACCTTTAGGTCCCAGTGCTTGGGAAACAGAGGCAGGTGCATCTCTGTGAGTTCAAGGCTACTTATGCAAGGTCACACACAGCACAAAACAGTGTTCTGGGAGCCCAGGTGATTTCTCTGCCAAAGTTTCCTCTCCCCAGACTTTCTTCATCTCTTAGACCATCGGTTCTCGGCCTTCTTAATGCTTCGACCCTTGGATACAGTTTCTCATGTTGTGGTGACTGCCAACCATAAAATCATTTTCGCGGCTGTTTCGTTATCTGTAATTTTGCTACGTCGTGAATTATGATGTAAATATCTGTGCTTTCCTATGGTCTTAGGCACCCCCTGTGTGAAAGGGTCATTTGACCCTTCAAAAAGGTCATGACCCACAAGTTGAGAACTGTTGCCTTAGGTCCTTACAAATAAACTTCCCCATGCACGTGTCCTTCCAAGCCTTTTAGGAGGTGTTTGCAGAGCTAGCCTGGGGTCGTATTGACGGCAAGAGCAGCAGCTTGTTCTTGAGAACCCTCCAGTTGCTGCTGTTGCCAAATAGTGAGTAGAGCATTCTCCTTCCTTTATCTTATTTAGACTCCCAGCAACCCCCACCCCAGGGGAGGCAAGATCACTCCCAGTAATATGTGCAGAATCTGAGGACCAGAAACCTTAGGGTATTTATCTAAAGACACACAGCTAGTAAATAGCCTAAGTAGACTTTGAACTCAGACCCCTCTCACCTCCAAGCTCATGTTCTCCTAAGTGCTTGGGATCATTCCGATTGCTTGCCTCATTTCAGTAAGGGCATCAGAGCTGAGAGGGAGCTCGCTGACTGACAGGGAATGGGAGGGTAGAGGGAGGATTGCTTTTGACCACAAATCCCGAGGGTTCCACCTCTCCAGCCATACAGAGAGCTGCCTGGGTGCCAAGGGGTTGTGGCAATGTAAGTGAAGTCACCATGTCAGAACCTTCCCAGGCTCCATTGCAATGTTCCCCAGAACAGCAGGACAGTACTATAGAAGCAACTGGAGAGCCCAGTCTGAGTCTTCATTCCCTCCCTTCCTGCCTGCCCTTCTTTTCTCCCTCCTTCTCAGGGAACCTGATTTTATTCACCAGAATAACAGAGTGGGGGGTGTAGAAAAACCATAGTGGTCTCTCCTCATCCCACCAAGAGGAGGAAAACGACCACCTTAGCCCTCATCTAACCTCAGAGCCGTCTCAGAAGGCAGGAGTAAGAATGGCGGCGGGGGAAGGGAGGTGGAGAAAGACCCCTTCTACAGCAGCTCTCTGTCTACAAGAGAAGTATCTAAACCAGTGGTTCTCAACCTGTGAGTCATGGCCCCCTTGGGGGTCGCATATCAGATATTTACGTTATGATTCGCAACAGTGGCAAAATTACAGTTATGAAGCAGCAACAAAATAATTTTAGGGTTGGGGGGTGTGTCACCACAACACGAGGAAGTGTATTAAAGGGTCGCATCATTAGGAAGGTTGAGGACCACTGATCTAGAGCAGAACCCAGCAGCAAGCAGCCAGCTATCCCATACACATGTGCCTATGAGGCTGCCTGTGCGTGCTGCAACATTTACTGAGGGATTGTGGGGCTATGTAGATTAACACACGTGCACGCGTGGATGGATGCATGTCCCATTTTGGAAATAGACACGTAACATCAAAGAGAAGTACAGCTGTGAGCATGTGTGCCCCGGGCTCATCAGTCTATAGGAAAAGATGTGTGCATGCAGCTGGACAGTGTATTTTTATCTACGTTAGCATTGTCAGCTTGACCCAGCTGAGAGTCATCTGACAAGAGAGCCCAGATGGAGAAATTGCCAGGGCCCGGTTGGTCTTTGGGCATGTCTGTGGGGAGGGGACTGTCTTGATTGATGTGCGAGGGCCCAGACCACCATGGGCAGCACCACCCCTAGGCAGGTGGTCCTAGACTGTACAATAAAGTTAGCAAATCATAAGCCTGTGAGCAAGTAAGCAGACAGCATCCTCCTTGGGTTCAAGTTCAAGTTGTTCAAGTTTCTACCTTGAGTTCCTGTCTGGACTTCCCTCGGTGATGGACTGGACCAGAAGTCTAAGCCCAAATAAATCCTTTCTGCCCTAAGTTAATTATGGTCAGAGTGTTCATTGCAGTACAGAAAAGAAACTAGGCTGCTCTGCCACCATGAAACACCCCTTAGTGCAGTTCCCTCTGAGCACCTGTCTCTAAGAGTGAGGCACAGGCTCACACAGAGCACCAGACAAGCAAGCCTTCTATGACTGCTGCAGAACTAAAAAGACATTACCAGCCACTGAGCTATCAGCCAAGGGCTCCAATGCAGAAGCACAAGGAGATGCCCTTCTGCTTCTTCTTGTTTGCTGCCCTGGCTTTATCCCTGTGTTCTTTCCTCCTCGTCTACAGCCCTGTGGATGCTAAGTGTGACACTGAGCTCTCAAGCTCTGGTTCCATTTGACATCTTTTGGGCTAGACTTCCCCAGGGTGGGAGATCCAACACATGTGTCTCCAAACAACAAAGGTTCATTTCTCCCTCGTCCAGAGTCTGCTGTGGACCAGAGGGCTCTCTGGGACTTTGGTCCTCAGGTACGAGCTCAGCACTCTGTTTCCATACCAACCAACACATGTAGCCAGGAAGGATGCAATGCATTGCAAGGCTGAGTGCTGCTGTGCCCCTCAGGGTGGGCTGCGCAAACATGAGCAATTGACTCCGTCACAATTCTGGAGCCTAGAATCCAAGGTCAAGGTGCCATCAGGGTTGGTTTCCAGGGAGACAGGCTTCCTGGCTTGGAGACAGAGCTATCTTCTACAGCATCCTTTCAGGGCTTCTTCCTTATGCAGAGGGAGGGAGGGAGGGAGGAAATGAGAGAGAGATACAAAAAAAGGAGAGAAAGAGAAGAGATAGAAAGAAGAAAAGAAAGGAGAGAGGGGAAGAGAGGGAAAGGGGAAGATAAGGGGGGGGGGACCTGGTGTCCCTTCCTCCGTTTTAAGAACTTTATTGTGTTTGTTTATTTATTTATTTAGTGAGTGTGTGTGTATGTGTGTGTGTGTATGTGTGTGTGTGTGTGTGTGTGTAAGACATACCCAGAGACCAGAGGATGATGTGCATTGCCCTCCTCTATCACTCTCTGCCTTATACTTTTGAGACAAGGAGTCACTGAACCTGGAGCCTGCCATTTTTCAACAAGGCTGGCCAGTTAACAGCAGGAACTCTCCTTTTTCCACGTGCAGCCGTGCTGGGATCGCCAGCATGCATGGCCACACCTGGCTTCTGAAGCACATGTTAGGGACCCAAAATCAGCTCCTCTCACTTTTGCGGCAGCGAGCACTCTTACTCACCTGAGCCTTAGATTTCTCTCTTTCATTTTTTCCGTCTGCAACTCTCTCATCCACTTTGTCTATTTTTCTGTGGAGTATTTATTCCTTGGTTGCTTAAAATTCTATCTTTCTATGGCTGAGTAGCAAGTACTTCAACACTTTTGGTGTTTGCTTTTGTTTGTGTTTTTTGGGTTTTTTTGTTTTGTTTTGTTTTGTTTTGTTTTGTTTTTTTAGACAGGGTCTCCTGTATCTTAGTCTGCCCTTTAGCTTCTTATAGTACTGTGATGGTCTTAAGTTCCTGATCCCCCCCCACTCCAAATCCAACTCAAAAAATTTTAGGATTACAGATGTAGGCCACCATAACTTGTTCCAACACCATTTTTTTCCTAAAACAATTTTTAAAGTAGCCACTGGTTTGTTTTGGTTTGGGGTTGGTTTTCATGGTCACACACACACACACACACACACACACACACACACACACGGTCTCACCATGCAGCCATGACTGGCCTGGAACTCACTATGTAAGACCAGCCTGTCTTTAAACTCACTTTAGATCCTCCTTCCTCTACTGGGAAGTGCTGGAATTAAAGGTGTGGTTTGAAATACTGTCTTTCTCCTAAATTGAATTTTATCTACACAATTCCTAGCCTCAAATCTTCGTTTCCTTCTCTCATCCTGTCCCTACACCAACAGTACTCCTTAATTCACTGTAAAACTCTGTAGTCCTGTCTGCCAGAGTCCTCTATTCTTTCACAAGGCTTTCTTGACCCTACCAGCAGCCATTTTTGCTGGTATACACTGTATTATTTTTAATCATTCCATTCTTTATGGTAATACAAAGAACACAGAAACAAATATGTAGGAAAAGAAATTAAAGTTGGAGGGGTCAAGGTTCACAAGGTGACAAAAGAGGGTGATGAATAGTCAGATGGGAGAAGCAAGCTGGAGGCAAGACCTCTAGAGTGTTTTAGAGGTTCTACAGAGACAATGGGGCTTCCAGTAACTTTGGTCTCTAGGGCACTTAGTCAGTGAGAGTTAGGGGAAGAGGAAGGGCTATGTGATTCCAATGCATTTGGGCTCTTTAATACTGGGGAAGGGATGGAAAGAAGCAGTCAATGGAGAGATGGCTCTGGGAAATGCCACAGACCTTGTGGTTCTCTAAGTCCCTCAAGCATCATAGGTATATGGGCCTTGCAAGTTATTTCATGGAGTCCTCGGGGAGTGTGGCTGTCTCTGAGCTCCGTGAAGAGAGAACTCTTTTAGTCAATGAACTTGAGAGCCTCGGCCAGTTTCAACTCCAAGAAAAAATAAATAAATAACATATCTCAGGGCCACACAGATTCATGAAGTATCTGGGACCGCAGTGTCAGTGAAGAAGTTACAGCCCCAATACACCTGTATATATAACTCTGGGTGATTACTTTCCCGGAGTCACTCAATGACATTTCTCAGATGAAGGGATAAGGACAGCGGCTCATTTACCTTGCCTCAATGGTCCAGCGCCTTTTGAAAGTCTCACACAATACAACACTGAAAAAGGCCTAGTGTCACAGCACTTTCTCCCCCCCCCCCACAGTATTCATTTGGGGGGTGTCGCCATGATGGGATCCAATACCTAAGCATAGTGCTTTGCAACGTGTTGTTCTGTCTTGTTATAGTGAGTTATTGCTACATATTGATTGCATGAGTTATTGCTACATATTAATTGTATAAATTTTGAGTTTCACTGTGATATTGTTCAGCACTCACATAGCATGCTTTCATGAAGCCCACTCTTCCTCCCAATGAACCTCAATCAACATTTTGAAGCCAATAAAAATCCATTCCAGGCCTAACTAGGATGGCACTGAATTCATAAGAACTCACAGGGAAACAATCAACATCTTTCCAATTTTTTCGAGACATGGTGCATCCCTCCCACTTACAGAGGTTCTTAACACTCCAGTGATGACGAAGAGGAGGCAGAGGCCATTAGATTCTGCAACAGGCAGAAAATGAGTCTGTGGGAAGTCTTGGAAGCATTTTCTCATTGTCCACCTCAGCCCTCCACTGAGGAGGATGCTGGGAGTTTATGACAGCCCAGAGTTTAGCGCTCTCCATCTGACCAAATTCAGATAGGAGAGTTGACTCAACCATGTCATCTAAAATAGACTGGTAGAGGGACCAGACTGCCAAGCTATTCCTATTCACAAAGGAGCTTGCTGCTGTGCTCACCAAGGCAGCCAGGCCTGCTCACATGCTCGGGAAGGAACTCCCGTGCCCCTGCCCACACACTAGCAAGCCCAAGCAACTGTTACTTTTAGCAATCACAAAACCAGGACAAAGAGAAATAAACTGTCTTAGAAATTCCATCCAGGCTAGAATATTTTCCTAACAACCTCATAGCCCTTTTCCAGGGACAAGGAGAGATGGTTCCGTGGTTAAAAGCACTGGCTGCTTTTCCAGAACATCCAGGTTCAATTCCCAATACCCACAAGGCAGCTCACAACTGCCTGCAACCCCAGTTCCAGGGTATCCTATGCCATTTTCTGGCCTCTGTGAACACAAGGCACACATGTGATGTGCATGAACTCATGCAAAGCGCGCACACACACATACACATGAAAAATATAAATAAAATTTAAAACTAAAGACAGCAGGCACAATGCTTGCGGTGCAAGCGTGCTGACTTGTGTCCCAATCCCAGCACTCACATAAAAAGATGGGCAGAGCTCACCTATCATCCCGGTGCTGTGCAGGCGGAGACAAGAGGATCCCTGGGATTTGTTAGCCAGTTAGTTGGGAAGGTCTGGGTCCCGGTAAAAGGCCTTGTCTCAGAAACGTAAGGTGGAGAGCAACCAAGGAAGATGCCAACTTTCAGGCCTCCTCATGCACAGGCACACCCGTGCACAGGTGCATGCACGCACACACTTGAACACGTGTACACACATCCATTCGCTGTGAACATGCATAAGCCAGTGCTCATCGGGACATGGAGACCCTGAACCTCAGGAGATACCGCATCACTAACTGCTAAACCCCTGCTCCGTGACCTTCCTTTTCTTGTGCTGCAGGATTATTCCAACATGTCTGCAGAAGCATCCTCATAATGAGATACACTACAATACAGCTGGGTTCTACTCATTAAATAAGAACATATGCCTAAGGGGCTCAGGGGGCCAGCTCAGTCAAGTACTCAGACAAGTAGAGTGCTTGTCTAGTGTGTTTGAAGCCTTGAATTCAATCCCCTGCACCACATAAAATCAGACACAATGGTTCCTGCATAAAAAGCCAGCACTCTGGAGGTGGAGGCAGGAGGGATAGATAGTTGAAGGTCATCATCAGCTACATAGTGAGTTTGAGGCCAGCCTGGGCTACATGAGACCCCGTCCAAAGAAAACAAGTTCCTGTATACGATCATTGAAAGTATGCACAGATGGCTATGGCTGAGGCTGGTGCTCACCAAGTCTGTTCATATGCATCTCGGTTATTAGTCTGACTCTCAGAGAGAGGCTTTCTTTTCTATTCTGAGCGTATCATCCCATTAAAAAAATGTATGTTCAGTCTGATGGGGATTTCCTTCTATGCTTGATGTTTCTCTTTCACTTTTTAGAGAATTCTTTATCTGACTTTTTTGAGACAGAGTCTCACCAGGTAGCCAATAAAACTGTGGGATATGTACACCAGGCTGGCCTCACATTCACAGAGATTCACCTACCTCTGCCTCCCAAGTGCTGGGATTAAAAAGTAGACATTTGGCTGTCTGCCTGACATGCTGGCAGTCTTTGCTATAGTAGCCCAGAAAGGACCTTTCTGGGTTATGTCTCTTTGGAGACTTTTATTTATTTATTTAGTTTGTTTGTTTTTTGTTTGTTTGTTTGTTTGTTTGTGGGGGAGGGGCCACCCCACAGCACTCCTGTGAAGGTCAGATGACAACTTGCACAAGTCCGTCTTTTCCTTCCACTGTGTGGCTCCTGGAATCAAACTCGGGTCGTCAGGCTTGGCCGCGGGTACTTTCACTCTTGAAGCCATCTCGTATTTGAAGACTTTAAAATCTTGCTTTTTTGCTTTATCTTCTGTGCATGGTGTTTCGCCTGCAGGCACATCTATGCACCATGTGAGCGCCTGGTTTTCTTAGAGCAGTGGTTCTCAACCTGTGGTTTGTGAACCCCCTTTGGACATAGAAGGACCCTTTCACCAGGGTCGCCCAAGACCATTGCAAAACACAGATAGTTACATTATGATTTATAATAGTAGCCGTTATAAAGTAGCAACAAAAAAAAATAATTTTCTGGTTTGGGATCACCACAACATAAGGAACTGTGTTAAAGGGTCGAGAACTCTTAGGAAGGTTGATGACCACTGTCAGAGGCCAGAAGAAATGGTCAGATCGCTTGTGACTGGAGTTAATAAAGATTGTAAGCTGCTATTCTGGTGCTGGGAAGTAAACCCAAGTCCTCTAGAGGAACAGCCAGTGCTCTTGGCCTCTTATCCATCTCTCCATGCCACCCCAAAAAACATTTTTTATCATTTTAATTTCATGCATGTGTACCTATACCTTCAGAAGCCAAAGGCACGGGCTCCCCTGGAACTTGAGTTACAGTCAGTAGGGAGCCACCTGATGTGAGGGCTAGGAACCGAACTCTGATCCCCTGGGAGAGTTCAACCTCAGAGCCATAGCTCCAGCCCCTTATGTGGAAACTGATCCCCTGGGAGAGTTCAACCTCAGAGCCATAGCTCCAGCCCCTTATGTGGAAACTTTCGGGCTTCGTGGATCTAGAAGTCCACACGTCTCCGAAGATCTGGCAAGCTTCCATAGGTGTTATATTAAACAGCCTTCCTGAATGCCTTTTCCTCTTTCCAGAATGCCCACGATGCAAAGTTCCGCTCATTAATTTCTGTCTCATAAGTCCTGTCATTCCTTCTTTCTCTTCTCTTAGTCCTGGTACATTGGGTCTCAGGTAGGTTCAGTCTCATTTTCATCTTATTGATGGGACCTTTCAAAGCACAGCTAGTGCCTGGTTCTTTTTTCAGGACCACTTTCTTTTTGCTGGCTTTCTCACACCGTCCCCCAGATGCTGAATTCTTTTCCTGAGTTGGTCACATTACCTCTCTGTGTTCTCTCTCACACCACCGCATTTCCCTGAGGTCATTATTTTTAATCCCTTTTCGGGCATGTCATTGATTTCCTTCTTTTCGTGGCAGTAACTAGAGCCTTCTTGTGTTCGGTGGCAGTCACCAGATCCTCGCTGCATTCCTTTAGAACAGCTCTGTTTCCTGGCTCAGCATGTTTCTTTGCATCGATAGCTGAGCACCTTGAGGGGCAGCCATACCTACCAGCTCTGTGAAGAAGCTTCTGTAAAGACTGTCCTATGGAAGGCACTGAGGTGTTGGCTGGCTGGCGTGCTCAGGCTTTGGTTGCTGGTCACCTCACTAATGTGATTCCCTCAATAGTAATCCAGCTGGAGCTGGAGCTCAGTTGATGAAGCATCTGAAGCCCTGGCTTCCACACAAACCAGCTCTGTTTGTCCATACCTGCAATCCCAGAGCTCAGGGGTGGAGGCAGAAGGACAGAAGTCCACCGTTATCCTCAGCTACACGGCCAGTCAGAGACAACCCTGAGCTGCATTATTTTCTCTCAAAACAATACAAAAAAAAAAAAAATGGAGATCATCAAGTTCCCTGGGTTCCAATGATTTGGGGGCATCATTATGCAGCAATGCTAGTTGGGGATGAGCACTGCTAGCTGGGCCGGATCTCAGACCCTGGATAGACATGCTGGCAGATTCCACAGTCTTGGGCTGCTGTTAGTGCTGGGCCGGACCACCGGTCCATGGAAAAGCACAGCACCATGTAGACTTAGGTTTCAGAGTCACAATTATCTTCTCAGGCCTGACTGGCAGCATCTGTGTGAGCATGACCAGATGCTGGTGGAGCCGTGGGAATGGAGAGGTGCTGTCGCAGTGGAGGGAGCATTGAAGTGGTGGCTCCACTTTCAAGATGAACATAGCCACCAAGCTCAAGGGAGAGAGGCAGAAACCATAGGAGCTCCTTCCCCGCCCTGAGGCTGTGCTGCTGTGTGGACTCCCTAAACCGGCCTCAAAGCTGAGAACTATGAGACTCCCTTTGTGTCTAAGATCCACTTCTGGGGATCTGCTGACCTTTGCCCTGCACCCTGGCTTCCTTCTGGCTCCAATCTAAGCCACGGTCACTGATCAGGGAGTCGCCTCTCTAGACTGTCATCCTGAGTTTCCATTAGACCCTCAGAATTCTAATCTCTCCCCTGCCACATTCCAGTGTTCCCCCATATAAAAAAGCAAAGATGGTTTTGGTCTCGGTCCTTCTTGAAAGAGAAGAATGCTGGGTACTTCCATTCTACCTCTGGGGGGTGGGCAGCAGCCGTACACGGGCACACATGGGAGTGAGTGTCTGTGAACTCCAGAGGTCAACACCAGGTGTCCCCTCTATTCCTCTCCACCTTTTCTTTGTCTTTGAAATCCAAGACAGGGTCTCTCACTGGCCCTGGGGTTTGCCATTTCACTTGCTGGCCAGTGAGTCCTCGGAATATTCCTGTCATCTCCACGCCTGCAGCCTTAGAGTTGCAGATGTACACTACAGTGCTAGGCTTTTACGTGGACGCTAAATTCGGGCCTCCATGTGTGTGACGCAAGCATCCTGCCTACTGACAAACCTTCCCTGCCTCCATTCAGCCCTCTTAGTGATTTCCTTTCCCAGTGAGTGCACCTTTCACCACTACAGGTCACAGACTGTCTTTCAAAGTTAACACCCGCCCTTCAGTCTGGACCCCTTCGACAGCCAGTTACAAGTCCACCTGTATTTTTTCTTTTCCATCTTTTTTTATTTTGTTTTGTTTTTTGTTTGTTTTTTTCAAGGCAAGGTTTCTCTGTGTAGCCCTAGCTGTCCTGGAACTTGCTCTATAGACCAGACTGGCCTAAAACTCAGAAACTTGCCTACCTCTGCCTCCCTAGGGTTGGGATTAAAGGTGTGCAACACTCTGCCTGTCATTCTGAGCACATTTTCAGTCTCCTAAACAAGCGTCCTCCTGACGTTCTCACACACTGTGACACATCCCAGCAGGGTCCTGATAGACCCTGCTTACTCTATTCCTTCCTTCATTTCTGATGTAGAGTTTAAAGAAAAAATTACATTCATTTTACATTGAGTAACATTTTAAAATATTGAACAGAATATTTAATATTTAAATAGCAAATATTTAATTTTAAAACACCTTAAAATGTTTTAATATAAAAATCAACACTGAAAACAGATTTTAATATAAAGCAGATGGAGGTTGGCTTTAAAAAAAATTGTTTTAGAGACAAGGTCTTACTCTGTAGCCCAAATGCTGGGTTTAAAAGTAGGTGCCACCACCCCTGCCTTTTTTTTTTCTTTTATGAAAAAAAAAAATCAAAGTACAGTATACAATTATCAGAACAGTGTGGAACTGAAAACCAAAAGTCTTGGATCCCATATCTACAGCCTAGTGCTTACCAACTGTGTGGCTTCGGATTAGAACCTGACCTCAGGATGGTGAGATATCTCAGTAGTCAAGGTACCTACAGGTAAACAAAAAACCTGAGTTCAATCTCCCGGATACACGAGGCAGAAAGAACCAACTCCCACATTGTCTTCTGGCATCTACATGTATGCTGTAGCACACGTATGCTCACACACAAGTAACACATACACAAAAAAAAATTATTTAAAAATTAGATAAGACTGATCTCTGCTTCAAGCCAGTGACTTTGTTCCCATCCTGTGAAATGGGTGTCATGGAGCCCCATATGCTTGGATGATAAAGACGTTTAGAGACACGATTTGTACAAAGTTCTAGCAAATATTCAACATCCCATCACAGCAGATGCTGTCAGCATTATTGTATGATTTTGGGAGTCACACTGGGATTTTAGGCCCCATAAAGACAAGCAAGATCCTTTGCTCCACTTACCCGAGCCACTCTCTTGGATCCTGTCAGCAATGCTAACTTCTGAATGTGTATTATCCAACTGGGAAAGTGACCAGTGGTGTCGTGACCTAGGGGAGGTTAAGGTTCAAACAGGGCATCTGGAAAGGGATGAGATGTGCCTCTAACACTCTTGAGTGGAAGCTATCAAGAAAACTGAAGGGACCTCAGGAAAGGGTGTGGGCACCCACCAGCTCTAGACTTGAGGAAAGCACACAGTGGACCCGGTTCTTCAACCAAATCAGAAAGTGGACACTTAGAGAGCCGGAACAGATGTTTCCCGTCCTTTGCCCTCTGTGACACTTCTGTGCCATACCTGATGGCACTGAGGGGTCATGAACTCAGAAAGAGCCTGGTTAAATGCTTGGATGGCACTAACTTACTGGGTTCAAATAACAGCCTTTGCGAGTGTCTCTTGACCGTGAGACAACTTCCAAAGTTACACAACACAAAGTAGGAAAAGAAGTGAGGTGAAGGTCAAAATGGCCACATGTCTTAGCTACTTTCTCACTGCTGTGATATAAAACTCTGACAGAAACAACTTGAAAAAGACAGGGTTTATTTTGGCTCACAATTCCAAAGCGCAATCTACTACAGTGGGTGGATCAAGACAATAAAAAACTTGAAGTAGCTGGTTACAATACAGCCACAGTCAAGAAGCAGAAAGGGGACTGCAGAATTGGCTCAGTGGTTAAGAGAACTTAGCTGCTTACCTGGTCTTATGGAGGACCCAGGATCAGTTCTCAGCACCCACATGGCAGCTCATAACCACCTGTAATAACTCCAGTTCCAAGGGATCTGGTGCCCTCTCCTGGCCTCCATGGGCACTGCACATACATGGTACAGATACAAATACAGAGGCACACACACACACAATTAAAAATAAATGGCTCTAGGCAGAGGAATAAGCAGAAAGTAGTGAATGCATGCTGTTGTTCAGCTCCTTTTCTTCACCTTTGCAGTCCAGGGATCTCCTCCCCAGAGAATGGTGCCACGCACAGTGGGCAGGCCTTCCCAACTCGCTTAACACAATCAAGATGATATGCGAAGGCATGCCCAGAGGCCCATCTCTCAAATGATTCTACATTTTGTCCAGTTGACAGTTAACACTAACCGTCACCTCATGTAAGCCTTGCCTCAGTCATGGAACTGCTTGGCATCCTTGGGAAAAATCTGTTTAGCTTCCCTGGACCATGTGTAAATATGCACTTGAGACTGAAGTCTCCACAGACTTTCTAGCAGTAACATATGTGTAAATGATGGCAATGATTTTTTATTAATTAATGTATTTACTTACTTTACATCCCAATCACAGTTTCCCCTCCCTCCTCTCCTCCCAGTCCTTCCTTCCCCACCTGCCCATGCTCATCCACTCTTTCTCTGTTTCTCTTCAGAAAGGGGGAAGCGTCCCATGGATACCAACCAGCCGTGGCATAGCAAATTGCAGTAAGACGAGGCACATCCTTTCCTATTAAGGCTAGGCAAGGCAGCCCAGTAGGAGGAAAGGGTCCCAAAGACAGGCAACAGAGTTAGAGACAGCCCCTGCTCTGGCTGTTGGGAGTGATGGCAATGATTTTTAAAGACCTTCAGGAGCTAGAGAGGTTACACACCAGTTAAGAGCATTTCCCAGGCTGTGATCCCCTCTTCTTTCTGTTGACAGTTGTCTTTATTGCGCAGAAGTGTTTTAAGTTTGTCCATTCTTGCTTTTGTTTCCTGTGCTGTAGGAGTTGTCCAAAAAATCACAGCCTGTGCCACCATCTCAACATATTTTTTTCAACATTTTCCTCGAGTAGTTTCAGAGTTTCAGGGTTTACATACATCAAGGTGTCTTATCTACTTTGAGATAATTTTTTGAAGAGGGTGAGAGACAGACAATGAAATTTCATCTATATATGGATGTCCAGTTTTTCCCTGCACTGTGTGTGTCGATGAAGTTGTCTTTTTTTTCAGTGTCTGATTTTGGCACCTTTCATTAAAAAGCAGTCTGCTGAAGCTGCTGAATTTATTTCAGGTACTACATTACATTCTACCTCGTGGATCTAAGCATCTTTCTTGTGCCAATATCACACCATTTTTAACCGTTGATCAGCAGGATGTTTTAAAATCGGCTTCCACTACTCTCCAGCTTTGTCCTTTCCACTGAAGATTGTTTGGACTTTTGTGCTTCCATATAAATTTTAAGATTTTTTTTAGTTCTGTGAAGTATGTCTCTGTTGTTCCAATTCACAACATCTATGAATGCTTTGAGGAGTCCTTCAACAATGGTTCTTTCAATCTGTGAACACAGAAAGTCCTTCCACGTTTCAGTACCCTCAGATTTTTTTAATTAAATTTTTATTTTTTATACTAGTTACAGTTTATTTACTTTGTTTCCCAGCTGTAGCTCCCTCCCTCATGCCCACCCTCCTTGCCTCATCTCCTCCCTGCCCCTCTCTAAGTCCACGTATAGGGGAGGTCCTCCTCCCCTTCCATCTGACCCTAGTTTATCAGGTCTCTTCAGGACTGGCTGCATTGTCCTCCTCTGTGGTCTAGCAAGGCTGCTCCTCCCTCGGGGAGAGGAGGGAGTTCAAAGAGGCAGCCATTGAGTTCGTATTCTTGTCACAGACAGTCCTTGCCGGTTTTTTTTTTTTTAAGTTGTGTAATTTTCATTGAAGAGTTCTTTCACACCCTTAGCTAAGTTTATTCCTGGAGCTGGAATGGAGGCAGGCGTTATATTTGAGACAGGGTCTCCTGTAGACCAGACAGTCTTCAAAATCCATATGTAGCTTGGCAGTCTTTTTCTTTGTTTCATGTGTATGAGTAGTTGTGCAAGTATATCCATGTATCACATGTATGCAGTGCCCCAGGAGGTCAGAAGACCCCAGTAACTGGAGTTAAAGATAGTTGCAACCCACCATGCAGGTTCTGGGAATCCTCTACATGAGCAGCCAGTGCTCTGAACTGCTGAGCCATCTCTCCAACCGTTTCCTTGAACTTGTAATCCTCCTGCCTCTGTCTCCTTAGTATTGGAGCTACAGGTGTTCTCCCACCACGCCTGCTTTATATGGCACTGAAAATGGAACCCAGAGCTTGCTGTATGCTAAGCAAGCAATCCCCTGAGTTACTTCCTCAGCTCCTAGGGTTTGGGGTTTTGTTTCATTTTGTAGCTGTTTCATTTTGAATAGGGTGCTCTCCTGGTTTTTTTGTTTCTTTGTTTGATCGTTCGTTCTTAGCAAATTCATTATTAGTGCATAGAGAAGCTACTGCTTTTGTATGTTGGTTTTGTATGTTGGTTTGTATCCTGGCACTTGAGTGAATTCATTCATCACTTCCAATAGCCTTTGTTGGAGTCTTTGGGGTTTTCATGTATAGAATCATATGAACTGCAAAAAGGGACAATTGGACTTCCTATTTCATACACCTTGAACTCTTTTCTCTTGTCTAATAAGAGAGTGAATTTTATATCATCAGACAAATTAGGTTCAAACTCCAGCCACTTGTACATTCTCAACCCTTTTTCAACATGCTGACTTAAACATACTCATCTCCTTGAGTCATCTTTTGTCTTGAAAATCAAGTTGAGTGCTGGGACGATGCTCAGTCATACTTTACAAGCACAGGCCTGAGTATGGTCTCAGAATACAGTTTGTTTGTTTGTTTGTTTGTTTGTTTGTTTGTTTGTTTTTCAAGACAGGATTTCTCTATATAACCTACAAAGTAAGACTTACTTTGTAGACCAGGCTGGCCTCAAACTCACAGAGATCTGCTTGCCTCTACCTCCCAGAATGCTGAGATTACAGGCATGTGCCACAGCACCGAGCTTCAGAATACACATTTTAAAAGCCAAAGACAGAGACAGGTGAATCTCTAGGAGTCACTAGTAAGCCAGCCTAGCCTACTTGGCAAGTTCCAGACCAAGGAGAAACCCTGTCTCAAGGCCCGAAAGAGAGACAGAGGGACAGGGGAGAGAGAGAAAAAACAGACAGACAGGCAGACATAATGGAGGGGGTGAGGGAGAGAGCATAAAAGGTGGATAACACCTGAGGATCAACAGGATAATTGTCCTCTGGCTTACACACGCAGTTGAACTTACACACACTGTGTTACTTTCTTTTCGGTCACCATGATAAAATAACCGGACAAGGAGCAATTTATGGGAGGACGCTTTCTCTGGCTCACAATTCTAGAGCTACAAAGTCCATCATAATGGGGAAGGCATGGCAGCAAGGACAGGAAGCTGGCTGGTAACACCACTTCCACGCTCAGCAGAGAATACAGGAAGTGAAGCCAGGCTATAAACCCTCAAAGCCCAGTGTCACACTTCCTCCAGCAAGGCCCCACTTCCTCAAGGCTCCGTAATCTTCCCAGAGAGCACCACCAGCTGAGAACCAGATGTTCAAACGTTTGGGGGTGTTTGTCATTCAAACCACAACACATACCAACCCATGAACGCATACACCAACACATTCCGCACACTTTTCTTTAAATCATGTTGATTTAAAGAATCTTATGCAGCAGGATTCCTCTCAGGATTGAAAAAGAAAAATGTCAAGTTATGCAGCATGCTTAGACACATGCCTGGCTCACAGTAGGATCCTCAGTAAGGGGAAGATACTGTTATTCTAGGTTGCATAGACAAGAATGCCCCCGCCTACACAGCTCTGTCTGGGCTGAGTTTTTTCTACATGAGAGTCCTTTTTTACCCCTGACTCTCTGCATTCTTAAACACCCTGAAGCTGTGGCCCCATTCCTCATGGCTGCTCTAAGCATTCAAACCTCTGTCCTCACACGCCTTTGGCTTCTTTCCCAGCAAAGCAGATACTATGAGCAGTTACTGCACAAAAACTGCTCTGAGATGCCAGCTTCAGGAGGAAAGACAAAATGAAATGGGCATTTCAGGTGCCACATTCTCATCTCACCTTGCTGGAGGCAAGCCCTACCTTTTGGAGGATGCCTCTGATAATAGTGTGTTGGTACATCCTGAGACCCCTGATACTAGGAGCTTCCTATTGTGGATATCTGCGACCACATTTTGCCTTGTAAGCTGGAAAATCTGAGTTCTCCGAGTGCAGAAACCAAGAACTTCTGCTTCTGCATCTGCATCTGGCTTCTGCTTCTGCTTCTGCCTCTGCCTGCCCGCCTGCTTGCATCCAATGAGAAGAGTCAATCTGAGTTTAGCAGAGCAAAACTCACTCACCTCTCTCCTCGAGAGCTGACAGCTGAGACTGCAAAACATGCACAGGGGCCTGCAAGATGGCTCTGCTGGCAAAGGCAAATGCCACAACGCTTCACAAACTGAGCTAGAGACCCAGAACCTACACAGCAGAAGGAGAGGACCAACTCCCGAAAGTTGTAGCCTGACCTCAACCCCCCCCCGTGCCATAGCAGGTGCACATACATATAAACACATACACAACCCAAAACAATTAATAAAACATTGTTTGTTCTTCAAAAGATGCATGTAGAAAAGATGTCAAGTACAGTGGTGTACACTTATAATCCAGCACTCAAGAGGCTGAGGCAGGAGGATGGAAAGCTTAAGGACAGCCTGGGATACACATAAAAAAAATATGAACGTGAGTTCGCACCTTCCATCCATCCCTTACTGCTGTGTCTCTTGCTTCCGGTAATCCTTCGTAGGCTTCTCGCCTTCCACATCTCCTTCCCAATAACACACCCTCATGAGCTCTGACATATTTCCTGTTCAAAGGTTCTGAGCTTCATATTTCACCACCAGTTCTGAATTTAGAGGAACCCATTAGATGTTAGAATGTTAAACTAGACATCATAAAGAAAGAGGGGAAAAATCCAACTATTAGTGACACAAAGGAAACCTTCAAATGTTTGGAGTATGGGTGGATGGATGCATGGATGGATGGATGGGTGGATGGATGGATGGATGGACAGGTGGATAGATAGATGGATGATGTATAGATGGGTGAGTCTTTCCATGGTCTTATAAACAAAAACTGGTTGTCCAGTTACCAGAGGTCAGAGTGTCAGTGAATCTTGAGTCTTACAAAATGGCTGAATCGATGCTGAAGACAGTTGGGCTACTCTTCTGATAGCCCACACTTCAGAGATTTGAAAGCAGGACTGTAAGTCCTGGATCGGAGAATTCCGCCGTTGCCTCTCTGACCCATGACCTCGCACGTGGACTCCCACACGTGTCCAAAAGCAAGCCAGCAAGGTGTAAGGCTAAGAAACCTAAGCAGCACTTAGCTTTCAGCCCATTATACCAGCCATTTCAATCCCTCCTGAGCTACATTCCCCACAACTGTTTACCAACCCCAAGAGGAAAACTCCATGGTGAGAACCTGTCTGCCAGAGAAGTCAGGCAACAGGGACCATACAATATGCTGCTCTAGTCTCTTGCTCTGACTCTCATGAGTCATTTTATAATGAGATCCATGGGGCCTGTTCCTTCTTTCAAACAATGCACCTTTCTATTTGTTCACATGCACTATTTCTGCAGAAAAGAAACAATACAACACGAAACCAGGGGAGGACTATTAGGGGCGGTAGAGATGATGTAGGGAAACACACGTTTACCGTCATCCTTGCCAGCTGCGGCTGATCATACTTGGGAGAAGAGCCGCTCCCAGGGAGGAAGCACTCGGTTGGATGTTTGTGAGGATTTCATCCTTCTGGGAGTTCAGCAAGAAAGCCAGGGGTACCTGGTACATCCAGAGCCAAAAGGTGGCAGGGCTTAAGTTGAGTTCACAGAATTTGCCAGGCAACAAGGACCAAAGTATCCAAAGCAAGAGTCAACTTCCTCCATCCAAGTCAAGTGCTCACTAGAGGGTTGGGTCAATGTGATTCCAGCCCTACATTCCCCAACCCATGAGCCCTGTTCTTGGACACATCTCTGGGCCTTTCCAAGCCCATTTCTCCCCCACCCCTTGCCGTGGGAATCTGAGTGTTTGCTTTCAGAGCTTTTGTGAGAATTAAATGTGTGTGACAGTATGGAAAACATTTTAAGAAATGTCACTTCCTTTCCTTCCTCGAAGCTACATGAACAGTCTTGACATGTCACTAGCAGGAACATCAAGAGTATGGCTGTTGTTTGGGGACTGGAGGCTTTTTCTGCCCAACCATTCATAGAGTGTTCACTTCCAGATGACTTTCCCAGAACCCACCCTAGCACACTGTATGTGTAAGCTCCAAGGGAGATGGAGAGGAGGGGCCAGCTTTGGAGATGTGACCAAAGCATGAAAAGCAGAACCCAGCATGCAGGATTGGTGTGATGGCTCAGCAGGTAAAGGCACTTGCCACTAAGCCTGACAACCCGAGTTTGAGTCCAGAATCCTACATAGTGGAAGGAAAGAATGAAATACCTCTGAAAGTTGCCCTCTGACCTTCACATCTTCACTCATATGCTTGTGCATGCAACACACACAGAGAAAGAGAGAGAGAGAGAGACTAAGAAACTAGGCAAATGGTAATTTGAATCTTTTTTAATTTTTATTTGATATGTATGGGTATTTCACCTCATGGAGGTCTATTCATATGGTCCCTCTGGAGGCTAGAAGAGGGTGTCAGATTCTCGGGAACTGAGTTAAAGATGGTTGTGAGCTTCCACATAGGTGCTGAGAATCAAACCTGAGTCCTCTGGAAGAGCAGCCATCCCTGGAGAGATGGTTCAGTAGACAAAGGTGCTTATCATCAATCATAAATGACCTAAGACCAATCTTCAGGACCCATATGGTGGGAAGAGATAATAACTCCCTCCAGGTGTCCTCTGACCACCACACATGTGCTGCACACAAAAAAATAAGGAGAGAAAGAAAGAAAGAAAGAAAGAAAGAAAGAAAGAAAGAAAGAAAGAAAAGAAGAAGAAGAAGAAGAAGAAGAAGAAGAAGAAGAAGAAGAAGAAGAAGGAAGGAAGGAAGGAAGGAAGGGTTTTTTTTTTCTTAAGTACTCTTAGCTGCTGAAACATTTCTCCAGCTATACAATTAAAAACAAACAGACAAACAAACAAACAAAACTTTAAACAATATCCAGGCCCAGCCTCCATTGCGGGACTCATACGACCTGAGATTATGAAGCCAAACATCACCTTCTATGGGGCTTGAGGGACAGGCTGCAATTAAGTTCTAGGAAAATCCTATGAAATGCTTTGGAACGTTTTATGAAGCTATCAATACTTCCACCAGAATGAGGCACAAGGGAGGCCGTGGGCAGGGGTAGAATGGGCACGGGAACACCATTTGTTTTCATTCATCCTTGCCAGTGACTGACCAAGACTAACGAGGATCCAGAAGCAGCACCCCAAAAGAAAGCACAGCGTGGCCTCATCTTATGGCACCCTCAGGGAAAAAGTGACATATCTCCAGTGTGTGAAGATGTGTGTGAGGGCAGGTGCATGTTGGTGGGCTATGCATGGGTGTGGGTGTATGGGAGCCGTGTGTGCATATTATTTCTTGAAGGTTGGCACCAAATGTCCGACCTCGGGTCATTGATCTTTGAGAGCCCAACACGGATGCTCTGCCCTTCTGCCTTGGGTAAGAGAAACACACCTCAAAGTCCATCTGTGGTGCTACTGTATTCATGGACTCCAAGTTTATAGTAATTCTCCAGCAAAATTAAAACTTTTCTTTTTTTTAAGTCTTATTTTATTTTTATATGTGTGTTTTGTGTGTATGTGTGTGTGTGAGAGAGAGAGAGTGAGTGCGTGTGTGCAGCTGGTAGAAGCCAGAAGAGGATGTCTAACTGCCTTGAAAGCTGGAGTTACAGGTGGTTGTGAGCTGCCATATGGGTATTGGGAATTGAATCTGGATCCTCTGGAAGAGCAGCCAAGTGCTCTTAACCACTGAGCCCCTCAAACCCCTAAAAGACTTCCTACTGAAATATTTTCTTCTTGTGGAATATTCTTTAGGCACATCTGCCCAGGTTCCTGACAGCTTTCCTAGGTGTGAATGGAAATAAAATGGCCTCTCAGCAATTCTGTGATCCTCAGAGCAGTTGAACAAAGCTTCAGCAGGACCTGCCTTGCCCCTGCCTGAACCCCCTGTATCCCAGCATGGACCTCAAACTGTATAGCTATGAATGACCTTGAACTTCTTTTTTATTTTTTATACTTATCCCTTTACAATGTGGAGGAGTAAGCTGAATGTGTCAGTACACACCTTTAATCCCAGAACTCAGGAGGCAGAGGCAGGTGTATCTCTGTGGGTTTAAGGCCAGCCTTGTCTTCAGAGTGAATTCCAGGCCAGATAAGGATACACAGAGAAGAAAGAAAGAAAGAAAGAAAGAAAGAAAGAAAGAAAGAAAGAAAGAGAAAGGGAGGAAAGGAGAGAGGGAGGGAGGGAAGGAAAGAAGCTGATCTTTTACATTAGTCTTTGAATGTATGTTTAATTTGTTGTTGGGTTTGATTTTGGTTTGTTTGTTTGTTTGTTTGTTTGTTGTTTAGGACAGGGTCATGCTCTGCAGTGCTGACTTGGTGTTTGCTATGTAACCCAGGCTGGCCTCAAATTAATGGCAGTACTGCTGCCTCAACTGCCTATGCAGGCATTACAGCATGCCAAGCTAAAATACCTTCAAAATAGAAGGTCTCTTCTAAAGTTCAGATTTGCATATACTCTGCTGAGGATGGAGAGAGAGGGGTGATGTTGGTCCCCTGGTCCCCAGACATGCACCCACTCTCAGCCTTTTCCAGGATAGGTTTTGGGGCCCATAAGCACTGAAGCCTCTGAGAGTTGGCCCCGGAGTCTAACCCCACCCCCACTGCTCTCTCGGCTGCAGGACTATCGGGTCAACATCTTCCTGAGGCAGCAGTGGAATGACCCACGTCTGGCCTACAACGAATACCCTGATGACTCTCTGGACCTTGACCCGTCCATGTTGGATTCCATCTGGAAACCTGACCTGTTCTTTGCCAATGAGAAGGGGGCCCACTTCCACGAGATCACCACCGACAACAAACTGCTGAGAATCTCCCGGAATGGCAACGTTCTCTACAGCATCAGGTGGGTTCCAGAGCCAGCAAGGCCAGGGAACCATAGGAGCGGGTTTCATCAAAAGCAAGGAGAGAGGGTGGGAAGGGCCTGTGAGGGAGGGTGGAGTTTGAGTCACCCTGTGTTTCAACAAAGACAAAGTAGATTTCCCAGTCATGATCAGTAGCAAGTACAGGGGAACAAAGTTTGAGAAGACACAGAAGCTTTGGTGGTAAATAGCACTGACTGATTAAATAAAATGGAATGAGCTAATGGGGAGAAGCTCTACTATATAACTGAGGTTTATTGGAGCAGTAAGGGATGGGAAGGAAGGTGGGAAAAAGAGAGAGAGCAGGAAGGGGGAAAAGAAAAAAAAAGAGGAAAGGGGGGAAGGGCCTGGGAATCAAAATGTCTGGATTATATAGTTAAGAGCCTCTGGGAGAGAAGCCCCATTCCAGGGCAGGGCATGCCAGCCATGCCCTGGAGCAGGTAGGGATAAAACAGGCACCACCATGTAAATGGCACAGTCCACAAAGATAAACCAGGGCTGCTGCCTTCCTGCTTCAAACCCTACTCGCCTTGTATTAAGCCTTGGGAAACAAGATCCCTCCCCCTGAATGTATCCTGTAGACTGATTAGGTGCTAAGCTTTCAAAGTGTCCTATGACTCCCACTCCCTGCCACATACACACCTAGTCCCTTATCTCCTTCTCTGGGGCAAAGAACAGCGGATAATGGACATGGAGAAGTGGAAAAATGGACCCACACTCGAAACAATGGCAGCTTAGAAAACAGACTATGCAAAACACTTTTCATGTGTTATATCGCTATATAACTCATGAACTACGTTTGATGATCCCTATTATGTACATCAAAGAAGTGAGTGTGTGGGGATTTAGGAAAGTTACCCAGTCTTCCATGGATCCTGTCAGGGAGTAGGTTCTGATGGGGTACTAGTGTGGGTCCCCTGCTCTCTGGAGGATCAGAAGAGCCACAGCTTTCCAGGTGGGTCCCCGAACTCCTGGAGCATCAGAATGGCCACCAACCACCACTTTCCACCGGCAGGCACATCAATACATGATAACGAACGGAAGTGTTCTGATTTAAAAGAGCTTCAGAGTACTAAATGGCCATTCCTCACACCTTCAGTTCCTCACTGGGGGAGAAGTTTTATCTCCCACTCAGAGAAGAGCCTTAAATATCCAGAATGAGGCAGGGTGGAAAGCGGGGAGACTGGGCTGATCCTGACCTCAGAGATGATTGGGGTCAGTCCCTCGCAGGCTCTGTGGAAGAGACCCTCACCCCTGAGGGGCAGCAGAAGCACCGCTGCTTGAGTCTGCCCTTCCAGCCACATCTAGATGGAGAATGACATGGGCTGGGCGTCAGCCACCAAGGCCCTGCCAGGCCCTGACATGGGCTGCTGGAGGGAGGGTCACCTCTGCCTAGAATTCACTGCTGCCAGGACAGTTTCATGTCTCCAGAAAACCAAGTCCCAGCGCAACCTGACAGAAGGACAGGTCAGCAGAAAGCGATGGTCCCAAGGTCATCCAACATCTGGAAATTAACCCATCCTGACAGCTGCCCCACTTCAGAGCTTTTATCTTCAGAAATGGGCCTTTAGACAGAAATTTTCCCTCCACTCCTCCCGCCCCTTCTCTGCCTCTCTTCTCTTCCCTCTTCCCATCCCGCTTCTGCTTTTGTTCTGTCCTTAAAGGGGAGCACACACACCTGAAGTATTATGAGCTGGAAAGGGAAATTCCCAAAGGGCCAAGTGTGTAGCTGAGGAGGCGGTAGCTATGTCCTATGGAGACATCTCCAGCTGGGTATCTCAAAGAAGTGAGTCAGGCCTTGGGCTAGCAGGATAGAGAGCGTGTCAGCCAACCCAAGAGCCACGAGGACTCAGCATGCAAAAGTTAGATCCACGCGACTTTAGCACAATCGCAGCTCATCCTTTCCTAGGTGTGTGTCCTGTGGGTGAGGTAGGGAGATTATCTAAGAGCCCTTCTCTTTGCTCTGCAGCCAGTGCTCTGGTGTGAGCAAAGACTTTCAAGGTTGTATTGCAGCCTGAGCTACCAGCCTGGAATGTTAGAGAAGGGCTCCCTCTGGCTCTGGAGCTGCGGCCTCAAAATAAATAACTGACCCACTGTTTTCCTTCTACCCCTGCCTGAACCCACAAATGTGAGTTGGTTGAATGGAAACAGCTGGGGCGGGGGGGCAGTCTCTGAACTCACCTCTGACAGGCCCATCAAGTGACTGGAAGCAGGCAAGAGCCATGTGCAGGGCTTCCTGCCGAAGCGTGGGAGTACCTGAAGCTGGGGACTCGGTGGAAAACCTGGGATCTACCTGACGGAAGAGCTGGCATGGGGGCAGCTCCTGGCACCCCAGAAACCTGCTGAAAATCATTCTCTATCCTCCAAGAAGGATCCAGAGAAACCCAGAAGGCCCTCCGGCTGGTGACTTGAGGCCACCTCCTTCCTGTTGCCAGGCCTCCTCTTCCATCCCAGGAGTCTGGAAATGTACATACAGTTAAGCTATAAGCACCAATCCCCTGGTCACTGGTCCCCACCCTGAAACAGTGATTTCAACTGGCCAAAGTATGGAGGTGCAGACTCCCTAAATGTGGTCCCAGCATCTGCCCTGTCCCTTCTCTTTCCAGAATCACCCTGACACTGGCCTGCCCCATGGACCTGAAGAATTTCCCGATGGATGTGCAGACGTGTATCATGCAACTGGAAAGCTGTGAGTCCGAATCAGTGTTTGTTTGTTTGTTTGTTTGTTTGTTTGTTTGTTGTTTGTTTGTTTTTAAGGAGCCAAGCTCCTACTTACCCGTGCCAGGCAGAAATTCCCTAATCCCTGAACCCCAGGAGAGTACTTTTATAACTCAGAGTACCAAGTGAAGGGACTTGCATTGAGAAAATGCATTAGAATATGACTCCCCTGCTCTGTCTCACTGGGCACAGGCTTTGTCATCTGCGGCACCCTCCCAGGACGAGGCACTGTGCCAGGCCCCTCGTGAATGTGCCTGCCAGGAATGAAGAGAAGTGGACGAGGGGAACCGTGCTCTGCAGATGCTCATGTCGGCAGGGGTGGTAGTCAACTGGCTGCACAAGTCACTCTAGCAAAGAGGAATATCGGGGTTTATTGCTGGAAGCAGGAGACAGGGTCAGGGAGAAAAGGCTCTGTCGGGAAAGTGCCTGCCACACAGGCATCAGAAGAAGCACAAGACTGTATCCCCAGCGTGCATGTAAAAGCCAAGCAGGGCTAGGGCATGGCGCAGGGCAGATCTCTGGAACTCACTTGCCATCCAACCTAACTGAAGCAATGAGCTTCCTGTTCAGTGAAGAGACCTGTCTCAAAAAATAAGGGAGACGATGGAGAGGTGGGCCAGCAGTTAAGAGCACTGGCTGCTCTTCCAGAGGACCTGAGTGTAATTCCCAGCACCCACATGGCATCTCACAACTGTCTGTAATTCCAGTTCCTGGGGATATAGATATCATGTGTGCAGGCAAAGCCCCAATGTACACACAATAATAATAAGTAGAACTTTTTTTAAAAAGGAACTCATGCCAGTCTTGCAGAGGACCCCAGTGCAGTTCCTAGCACCCACATTGGTCAGCTCACAACCATCTGAAAAATCCAGCCCTAGGAAGATCTGACACCTCTGGTCTCGGAAGCCATCTACATGTGTGTAGCTTGCACAGACACACACACAATCACACACACACTATTTTAAAATAACAATAAAATATTTTCTGAAATCAAATAAAGTGGAGAGCAATTGAAGAAGACACCCAACATGAGCTTCTGGCCTACACACACACGATCACATAAACACATACTCGTTACACCACACACACGAGGTAGGAAATAGCTAGGCAGTGCACACCACAGGAGGCTGAGGCGGAACCATTGTGAGTTTAAAGACAGATTGAGCTGCATAGTGAGTCCGAGGCTGGCCTGGGCTACATGAGACCATGCCCCCCCCCAAAAAAAAAAAAATTAAAGAGAGATGGTCCTGAGCCAAAAAGCTGATTGGCTTGATTGGCTCATTATTCCCCACATACTCTTCTCATCAAGAACACATGTGGTAGACTCACTCCCCAGAGGAAAACCTGTAGGGAGGGGAAAAACCAACAACAACTTTGGGGCTGGCACGTGCAAGAATTACTGGTGTCAATCACCCTTCCCCATGGGGTGAGGGGCAAGGCCCCAGGACAGACCTAGGTGGGGGGGAGGGGCTGGAGAATGAATCTAAACAATTTAACAAGTTTCATCTCCTTTGTGAGGCAGTGGCGAAGGAAAGGCATCAGGGATCCCCTGACTTCCACCACGATCTGGGGCTCTGCCCAGCCTCCACCTCTAAGCATAATGCAAAGACCTTGCTAACTGCTCCCTCTTCTGATCCCTGCCAGTTGGATACACCATGAATGACCTCATCTTTGAGTGGCAGGAGCAGGGAGCCGTGCAGGTGGCTGATGACCTGACCCTGCCTCAGTTTATCCTGAAAGAAGAGAAGGACCTGAGATACTGCACCAAGCACTACAACACAGGTGGGTGGCAAGCAGCCATGATGCTCTCCAGGTCCCCAGGCCGTTTCAGATGCTCATCCAGCATCACAGACTGGTGTGAGGTTGTGTTTACAGACTGGTGTGAGCCCATGCTTATCACTATGGTTAATGGAATGGGTTTGGAACAACTTTAAAAAGAAAGCCACTGAGATGTTCTTTCTGCATGTCCTGGGGATGTCGATTTGAGCTTAGGCCACACCTAATTACAAGAGAAGCTGGCAAATAGTGTCTTTGTTCTGGGTAGGAGTCCTACTGCTGAGGCAAGGGGGGAGCTGGTAGATGAAGGGTAGGTCTGCCACCCAGAAACGAATGTTTCTGGTAGCGCAGCAGTAAAGTACTTGCCTTGGACCCAAGCAAGAATTTGCTGGGAGGCCATGGTTCTGACTGGTAATTAGAACCCATTAGAAATCGGCCCATTCTCTGGGAACCACAAATGGTTGCTCAGCTCTCTGTCATCCATGACTAGCCTAGCCTTTGCTGGGAGGGTCTGAGTCCAGGGAGGAACTGGGGTTAGACCAGGGGAAACAATACAAGCCCATCACAGGTGGGAAGCCAGCTCATGTGAGCACTGTTGGGAGGGGGCAAGAGGGCTGGCATGCTGGCTGGCACACTGGTAAGAAGCTGTGTCTGACCCTAGCTGAGCAGAGGTGAGGCATGTCTGCTGTAGGATAATGCAGGTCCAGGAAGGAAGACGTGGAGGAGGCGGGCCAGGAGAAGCCACTCTAAGTAGGTCTAAGTCCCTGTGAGAAACAGGCGGCCTGGGCTCTAGTCCGAAAAAGACGGCTACACCTTTCTGGGTCACCTCACAGAAGTCTCTGAATGTCTAAAGATGCACTTCCCCCCTGAGCATGCTGACTCTGAGATAACAATATTCCCAGTGGCCACCCCGAGCAGCCATTGACCAGACCACGGGTTTAAATACCACAGCGGACTCTCGGAGACCAGAGCTGTTACCAGCATGCTGCATCTCCCTTTTTATCCCACTCTTTCCCGGGGTATAACTGACTAACCAAATTTGAGAGTGTATGCATTGAAGCTGCACCAAGGTGTTACCTTGATGTGGGTTGCTATCTATTGTAAAATAAACACCACAATCAAGTTAATGAATATACACGTCACCTCACGCATATGTGGGTACGCAACATGCACCTAAGACCTACCCTCTTGGCAGATTCAGCTTCGTAGATGGATCAGGATTGGGATCACAATACCAGATCCCCAAAGTTTAGTCATCTCTCGTAACTGAGTCTCTGCACCCTTTGCCCAACACCTCACTGAAGCCCAGGCCCCACACCCTCTGCTCCTGTGAGTTTGATTGCCACAGGCCACATGCACAAATGAGGTGGGAAAGCACTTGTCTTTGTGGCAGGCTCACTTCACTTGGTAGGACAGGACCTGCCAATTTCATTCACGCATTTGAAAATGCCAGGATCTCTCTCTTTCTTTCTCTCTCTCTCTCTTTCTCATGTGTGTGTGTATGTGTGTGTATACAGATGTATGCTACCGTGCTTGCACACACACACGCAGAGGCTAGAAGTGGGTGTCAGGCACCTTCCTCAGTCACTGTCCACTTTATTTTTAAAACTGGGACTCACAATTGGAGTAGACTGGCTGGCCAAAAAGCTCCAGGGATGCTCCTGCCTAACCCCTCCCCCAAGCACTGGGGTTTCGGCTGCTCACCCAAGGAAGCACTTTTCTCACTGAGCCATCTCCTCTGCTCAGTTTTCTTATTTGGGAGGGTAATGCTCTATTATTTTCTCTTTCGGTCCATGGAGAGCTACATTCTGACGCAGCAACCCACTTCTATATATTCGTCTGGAAAGTGCTCTCCTGCATCTGCATCAGCGTGACTGACAGCCGCCCAGGAGGCGGAAAGAGTCTGATGTGCAGGGAGCCTTCCCACTCATCACCACCTCCACTCTTCATTTTTACAGTCCTGAGTGAGGCCCTGCAGGGATGGGGGGAGGGAGGAGATGGACAGGGCCATGACCACACAAAGTCCCAGGAAATCTGCTGGTCACCGGCTTCAGCAGACAGGGACTTAGACCCTTCCCTGGGACAGCAGGCATAGCCCAAGTTTTGGTGATATAAGGGTGAAAAGAGATAAGCTACTTAAAGAAAACACCGTACAGCTGGATCTTAGGGAGGCCTCTTCTCAACTGAGGGTCCCTCCTTTCAGTTAACTCTAGTTTGTGTGTCAAGTTAACATAAGACCAGCACAGCCATTTTTTCTTTCTAGACAAGATTTCTCTGTGCAGCCTTGGCTGTCCTGGACTCATTTTGAAGACTAGGCTGGCCTCAAACTCACAGAGATCTGCCTGCCTCTGCCTCCCTGAGTTCCAGGACTAAAGGCGTGTGCCACCACACCTGGCTTGATTCGGCCATTTTTAAGCCCAAGAGTGAAGAGAAAGAGAAATGCTTAGCAAGAGAGACACGTCCAAGAGTGTGGATGTGGACATCACAAAGAAGAATCATCAAACCAAAGGTTTACAAGAAGTGATAGACTCAAGTCACATTTGAGGACACCAGAACAAAGGGATCTGGAAACTCCACTTACACTCTCTCTTAGGAAACAGATAGTGATGATGATGATGATGATGATGATGATGATGATGATGATGATGATGATG
>NW_026587032.1:3745393-3782043 GCF_907164565.1 Psammomys obesus | reverse complement strand
TGATGATGATGATGATGATGATGATGATGATGATGATGATGATGATGGAGCGATAATGATGGTAAAGATAATTAAAATGATGGTGATGGTGGTGATGATGAAGGTGGTAATGATGCTGATGCCAATGACGATTATGATAATGATGTTGAAAATGATAATGGCGATGGTGATGATAGTAATAATGAAGTTAGTTTATGATGATAATTATGATGACACTAGTGGTGATGATGGTGGTGAAGAAAATGATGCTACTGAGTATTCACAATGTGTGAACGCTGTCATAATTCTTTATAAGCATCATCTCATCTCACCTTACAAAAACCATAAGAGTTTCGATATGAGGGCTGGCAAGAGGACTCAGAGAGTAAAGATGCTTGCCACCAAGCCTGGCAACCATAGGTTAATCTTCAGGACCCAAATGGTAGGATAAACTCACTCTTACAAGTTGTTTTCTGACCTCCACACAAGGGCCATAGTACACACATGCCCACTGTGCATACAACACACACACACACACACACACACACACACACACACACACACAAATGAATACATAATGTAATTTTTTTTAAAGAGTAACCATATTCAGTATGTATTAGGTTTGGGTTTTTTTTTCTGTCATCCTTTAGTATTCCCTGGAGGTTGTTTCTGGGACCCCCTCAGATACCTAGATCTAAAGATGTTCAAGTTCCCACGTTCCCATGATGGAGCGGAGTGATGTTTGTATGTGACCTGTGCACAACCTTCTGCCTGTGTTATCTCAGGATGACTGACAGCGCCTAACTCCATGCAAATGCTGTGGGGACAGATGTGCGCCTGTTGTCTGGGGTGTGATGACAGGCACAAAGTCTGTATGTGTTCAGGGGAGACGACCTTCTTCTGAACAATTTCTACTTGAATCTGGCTAAAGTCATGGAAGCAGAACCCATGGATGTGGATGGCCCACTGTGTAACCTAGTCACCCTAAATGAGGAAACTGAGGCACAGACCTGTGTTCAGGCACTTGCCTATGGACACAGACAGCATGGGAGTGGACCGGGACTCCGGACAAGCTGACCCTAGCATCCCTGCTACACCCTAGCATGTTCCATGCCTCCTTTGCTGTCTTCCTTGCAGGTAAATTCACCTGCATTGAGGCCCGGTTCCACCTGGAGCGGCAGATGGGCTACTACCTGATCCAGATGTACATCCCCAGCCTGCTCATTGTCATCCTGTCCTGGATCTCCTTCTGGATCAACATGGATGCTGCGCCAGCTCGTGTGGGACTGGGCATCACCACCGTGCTCACCATGACCACCCAGAGCTCTGGCTCCCGAGCCTCCCTACCCAAGGTGAGTGGCACCAGCGGGGAGTGCTGAACCCCAGAATGGAGAAGACTCCATCACCCCTCATCCTTGCCTGAGACATGGGGAGCATACAGAGTGTATCACCATGCACATACATGCTGCGTGTGGCATTGTTTCCAGAAGTTGCTGTCTAGGCAGCAATATCTAGGTTGATGGCATCTTATTCAAAGAAATGGAGGGGAAAAAAAGGAGCATACAGTTTGCAAAGTAGCAAGAAGACTTTGTTCATGTGATGTTTCCATGTTTCCACTCAGGGCCACACATTACCTCTGTTCTAACACAGGGACACTGAAAGAATATCTAACACATACTGCACGGCCTCATCTATATTCTCCAGTTGTTAGTACTTTGCCACATTTGTTTTGTTTATCTAGACAGACATAAATAGATACATAAGTGGACACATAGCATAGATAGAAGATACATGTAGACAAGGTAAATATACTAGATGATACATACATACATACATACATACATACATACATACACGCCTAGCTACCATTAACTGTCAACTTGATACAACCTAGAGCCATCTAGAGCACAGAGCGCAAGCTAGCAAGCAGCATTCTTCCATGGCTTCTGCTTCGAGAACCTGAATCTCTCCCCTGATTTCCCTCAGTGATGAAATGTGACCTGGAGGTGTCCGTCAAATAAATCCTTTTTCTATTTACATTTGGACAGAGCATTTGTCACAAAAACAAAAAAGAAATTAGAACAAATAGACACGTAGTAGTTAGACAGAGAGAAAGACATAGATAGATAGATAGATAGATAGATAGATAGATAGATAGATAGATAGATAGATAGATAGATAGATAGATAGATAGAAGATAGATAGTTGAAAAAGGTTCTGTTTGTTTGTTTGTTTTAGTTTTGTTTTGTTTTCGAGACAGGGTTTCTCTGTGTAACTTTGGCTGTCCTGTGAACTCACTTTGTAGACCAGACTGGCCTCATACTCACAGAAATCTGCCTGCCTCTGCCTCTCCAAGTGCTGGGATTACTGGGATTCTGCACCCAGCAGAAGTTTTAAAAGAACAACTATATATAGATAAATGATAGGTTATTAATATATTTATAGATAATTGATAGATCATTAATAAATAGATGATAGGCTCAGGGCAGGTAGATGATCAAATATTCTGCCTCTTTTTGTCTTTTCTAAGGGTCTGGTCATCATGTGTTGGTGGTTTTGGAGGTTTCCCACGTGTCTCTGTGGCTCTGCTCTTCTTCCTTCATTCTGCCCCTCAGATTCATGATTCTCAAGGCTGCCAATTCTTCTCATTCTTTGATTCTTTCTACTACATCTTTGCCTTCACCTTTGTCAGTGAAATTATCTATTTTCTCAATTATCTATTTTCAAGAGTTTTCATTTGGTTTCCTTATAATTTTCATCTTTGTATTAATGTGTTCTGTTTGGTGAGAGAATACTCTCAAATCTTCCTTTAGTTTCTTTTTATTGTTTTATTTGAGAAAGAGTCCACTCTGTAGCTCAGGCTATTCTTAAATACATGGTGACCCTCCACCCAAAGCCCCCTTAGTTCTGGGACTACAGGTGTGTGCCACCATGCTCAACTTCCTATACACAGTTATAGGAATTATAAGGTATATTATATTTATATAATTTATATTATATTTAAGGTAATTACCTTAACATCTTTGTCTACCCAGCATGGTAGTAAAACACATGCCTTTAGGAGACAGAGACAATAACATCAGCAGTTCAAAGTCATCTTCAACTGTGCATCAAGTTCAAGGCCAGATATGATATTCTATCTTAAAAAAATAAAAGGGGTAGAGGAATGGCTTAAGGATTAAGAACACTCACTGCTCTTTCAGAGGACTTGAGCTCAATTCTCAGCTCCCACAATATAACCTTCTGGCCAACCCCAGGGACCCAGTGTCTCTGGCCTCTTGTGCACATACCCAGACATACACAGATATAACATATACACATAACTAAAAATAAAATAATTAAGTCTCTGTTAAGACTGCTATGGTTTCCTCAGATGCCCCCTCTTTGACCCACCTCTGTCACTGGGTCATGTTGTTATGGTGGGAGAGTTATTTTGGTTTTTTTTTTGGGAGATTTGGGGGAGTTGCACACCTTATAAATTGCACATTTTACATAAAACACAGTGCGATCTTTGGAACCCCGATGCCACCCTCTGAGGACTTGCAGTTGTTGTCAACGTTTGTTCTTAACTTTGTCTACGCTAGTTCCGTGAGCCCTGGCTTCTCCGCTATATCAACCACTGAAGTCTGGGTTCCCCGAGCCTGGTGGCCATGTGAAAACCCAGACAGAGATGTTTATGGGCTGTGAAGATCCTATAAATGTCCCCACCTCCCCTTGAGAGCATCCGTTAGGCTACATGTATCTTCAATATCAGCCAGGCAGTTGACAGCTTGGCTTGAGCTTTTACTTCCTGCTTGTTTTGGGAGGGTTGGAGTTGTCCAGGAGTCCTGGGTTGTTCCTGGGCACTCACAGATTATCCTGCTTGTGGCATCTCCTGATGCAGCTCACCTTCCCGAACTTTTCACTTAACACTGCGAAAGCTTGAACCCAGGCCCTTGAGCTTCCCGGGCAAGTGCTCCACTACTGAGCCGTGTCCCCAGTGCCCTCTTTAGTTTTTTGATTAACCTGATGTTTTGCCTCAGTGCCTCTGATAGCAATCGCCACTCATTGTTTTCGACAAATGTCCCCCAGATTAAAAAGATACAAATGAAAACTGCTCCCACTGGGCCTACTCCAAATCAGGTCAAATAAAGGCAGCCTGCAAGTAGGAGCTCCAAGGGAGCCAGCTAGTAAGGTCAAAGGAGGAGGGCAGGGCCCTGGGAACCAGCTTGAAGCAGCTCTGGCTCCTCTGCCCTCTCCAGTGCCTGCCTGATGGCTGGGTATTTCCATGCTCTTCTGACTGTTGGTTTGCAAGGCTGCTGTGGTCTGGACAGGGTAGGATAGGAACAGAACAAGCCAAGGCACCCAAAGCCCCAGGGGAAGTGAAATGCATGCCCACAGCCACTCTTCCCACTGGTTCTCAGAATTACTCCTCGTTCCACCAAAAGGCAGAAATGATTGACATCTGCCATCCAATAACAGACAGAAAAACAGTGCTGTGTGCCCATGCAATGGAATATTACTAAGCCATAAAGAGAAACTGCTGGGGCCAGAGAGACGGCTCAGTGGTTAAAAGCGCTTGCTTCTCTTGCCAAGGATGGGCATTGGGTTCGCAGCACCCACAAAGGGCAGTGCACAACCGCCTGTAACTCCAGCTCTGGGGGAAACTGACACCCTCTCCCGGTCTCCACAGGCCCTACACACATGTACGTCTTCACACACAATGCACACGCATACACATAAATAAAAACAAAATAACTCTTTAAAACAAAACACAAGTACACCGCTGCTGTGGCAAAGAACGGTAAGACAACCCTCAAAAATACTGTAAGTGGGAGAAGCCAGTCACGGAAGGACACGTGCTGTCTATGATTCCAGAACGGAATTCTGGAATGCTCAGAACAGAGATACCATAGGAACAGAAAGTTTTTTGATCTTCCGGGTTGGGGAAGTAGAGAATCAGTAGACACCATCTTTCAACAGGAGTGGTGCTACCTCATGGCTTTAATCCTAGCATTAGAGAGGCAGATGCAGGGTCTTTGTGAGCTCCAGGATAGCCTTGTCTACATTGCAGATCGCTATTTAAAAAAAAAAAAAAAAATACAAGCTTTTTTTCTCATGGTAACAAAAGTCTCCTAAAATTGTCTATCAGAGGCTAGAGGGGGCTACTTGGTGGTTAAGACTACTGACTGCTCTTGCAAAGGACCTGGGTTCAGTACCCAGCACCCACATAGTAGCTCACGACCAGTTCCAGGGAATCCAGGCACTTACATAACATGCAGGTGAAACACTAACACACATGAAATATACATAAACAAATACTCAAAACTGTGAAGATGGCCAGGCATGGTGGTGCACGCCTTTAATCCCAGCACCCAAGAGGCAGAGGCAGGTGGATCTCTGTGAGTTTGAGGCCAGCCTGGTCTACAGAGCAAGTCCAGGACAGACAAGGCTACGTAGAAAAACTCTGTCTCTGAACATCCTCCCCCACAAAAATAAAAATAAAAATAAAAAGCCTGTGAAGATGATTATCCCATCTGTGGATGTTATAAATGCCTTCAAATTGTACAACTGAAAGTGAACTGTATGCCATTCAAATCTAGGTGACACTGTTTTTAATTGTTGTTGTGGTTTAGTTGGTTGGTTGGTTGGTTGGTTGGTTGGTTGGTTGGTTGGTTGGTTGGTTTGGTTTGGTTTTTTGAGACAGGGTTTTTCTGTGTAGCCCTGGCTATCTATAGGCTAGACTGGCCTCAAACTCACAGAGACCCACCTCCTTCTGCCTCCCAAGTGCTGGGATTAAAGGCGTGTGCCACCACCTCCCGTAGCAAGCTCCCTGCTATGAATTTACTGTTCTCTCCAAAATCCAGCTGCTTCTGTTGTTTGTAGTGGTTGTTGTTACTAGGTTTTTGTTTGTTTGCTGGGGCGAGAGACGGGGCACTTGTCAGCAACAGAAAATATGTGCAGGTCAGAAAATAACTTAGAAGAGTTGTTCTCTTCTTCCACCACACAGGTCCTGGGGTTTGAACTCAAGTCATCACGCTTGGTGACCAGTGCTCTTTCCCACTGAGTCATCTCTCAGCCATCAACTGCTTTTCTTGAATAAATTCCCACAGGATTGCTACGAGCCTTTGGGGGTTAATCAACAGAGGTCTAGATAATGTGACTGTAACAATTTCTGCCAGCACACTCACCGGCTCTGTGCAGGGACAGTTTCCGCCTGTCCCGACAGTGCTGTTTGCTGAGAGCCTTCCTCCACGCTAAGGCTTAGTCCGACATCCTCTCAGACTTGAATAAGATGCTCCATTCCACAAACCGAAGGTCCTCCTGCTGCTTCTCTTGCGAGCACTTCTCCCTGGCATCCTTCCCAACGTTCAATGTGCTTCTTTTGTCCTCCTCTGCTCCATCCATTCAAATATCCCATCCGATGGGAATGCCCCATCCTCATTCAATACAACAGTGTCCACACTCTAGGGACACTCCACTGTACTCTGACTCTGTCAATTGCATAAAATGACAAATGGTACCAAATGTCATTTTCTTTTCCCATTCCTGCCATAACCTTGTGGACAAAAATTTTGTGTTCTGCTGTGGGGGTTGGGCAGATTGCTCGGTGGTTAAGGGTGCTTGCTGGTCTTGCAGAGGACCCATGCTTAGTTCCCAGCACCACTCTGAGCAACTCACAACAGTCTGTAACTCCAGCTCCAGAGGATCGGATGACCTCATCTAACCTCTGCAGATACTACACTCACTTGCAAATATACACAGAGACATATCACTTAAAAATAATCTCTTAAATTTATTCTTGGGCCAGAGAGATGGCTTAGTGGTTAGGAGCACCTGTTGCTTTTCTACAGGACCCAGCACCTATAAGGTAGCTCATAACTGTCTGTAACTCCAGTCCTAAGGGACCTTTGCCATCTTCTGGCCTCTTCAGGAACTGCATCCTTGTGGTGCACAGACATACAACATGGGCAAAACACCCATATATGTAATATAAAAAATAAGATCAAGTTTTTCTTTAAATAAAAATTTGTTGTTGGTGTATAGCTTAACAATGTCAGCAAAGGATTTTTTTTTTTTCCTTCTGGATTAAACTGAGAACTTTGCATTTCTGCGAAGCTTTTTGTAGCTTTTCCTGTCGTATCTAAATTACCAACATGGCCACAATCAGTCTGGTAATGCACAAAGCTGCTAAGTGGTTGCTAGAAGGGCAGTGTGCGCACGGGGTACACACTTGGGAAAGAACGACATGTTATCTGCAGGACGGATGCAAGAGTTCGTCACACTGTTCAAAACAGTGCACGGGTTAAAACTTACAAATGGCTTGTTTCTGGGATCTTCCAGCTCCTCTCACCTCCCCGTGCGTTCTCCCCCCCTCGCTCCAGGTGTCCTACGTGAAAGCTATCGACATTTGGATGGCCGTCTGCCTGCTCTTCGTGTTCTCGGCCCTGCTGGAGTACGCCGCCGTCAACTTTGTGTCTCGCCAACACAAGGAACTGCTTCGATTTAGGAGGAAGCGGCGACATCACAAGGTAGGCCTCTGGGATGCGGCTTAGGGAAGGGCAGCGGGTGGACAGGCAGAAGCGTTCTGAGCAGTCCGGTGAACCCCCCTTCACCGGACTGTCCCCGTGGATAACAGCTGAGGCAGGGACCGAATCCTGAAAAGCTTCACTTTTTACCCCTGTGCATAATGACCTAGCTGGATTACAAGGCGCCTCTGATAAACCACAAGAGCAGTGAGGTAGGAATTGTCACGTGACACCAAGACGCAAAGGCCCGTGGTGATAACCAGTTTCCGTCCACCCGCAGAGCAGCCTGGGGCAGGCCTGCCGCTTGGTTTCTGTAATGTGACTTCCAGCTGGCCTGCCTCTGGGCTCAGTTTCTCCATCATCTACAAAGGAGGCTGGCTTGTAAGCTGGTGAGAGGCTGTGCTGAGGACAAAGTCAGGGGTTCCAAGGAAGCTTTGCGTTTCGTCCCTGCCACACCAGCGTCAAGGCTGAAAACTATTTTACACACACACAGCCCCTGTTAGTATGTTAATTAAACATGATTCGATTAGCTCTTGGCAGTCTAGCACTTGCCAGTCTTCTGAGACAGAAGATGCCCTTGGGGGTGGGGTGGGGGAGTCCAGAGAGCAGGGTCCTCTCTGTCTGAAGGCACCAAACCTCTCCGTTGAAGTAGTAATCATCTGTAGGCATTGTAGGGCACACTTGCAATCCCAGCACTCAGGGGTGGTGAGCAGAGGCAGGAAGATTGGGGGTTCAAGGCCAGCCTGGGCTACAGCATGAGACCCTGTCTCAAAAAACAAAACAAAAAACAAACAAACAAAAAAAAAGCAAACAAACAAAATAGGACTGGGGAAGTAGCTCTGTTGGTAGACTGTTCTCCCAGCATTCATGACGCTCCCCACACACCAGTCCCCTGCCTCACACTGCATAAATCCAGACCTGAGCGCATATCCATAATCCCAGCACTTGGAGATAGAGGTTGGAGAATCAGAAGTTCAAAGCCATCCTCTGCTATACGAAGTTCAAGGGAGGCTTGAGCTACCTTAAAACCTTTTCTTAAAAAAAAAAAAAAAATCTAGAATATCTAGATTAAAATGAGGTGCAGTGGTCTCCATTGTAATCCCAGCCCTCTGAAAGGTGATGGAGGGGGGGTCAAAAGAAGTTCAAGGTTAAAAGCTGGGAAAGGTTAATGGAAGAAGGGAAAGGCCCTCTTAGGCAGCTCTGGAGAAGCCATCGTCCAGGCTGGGTGAAGACTTGCCGGTAGGCTGCTTTGGAGTCCCCATGCTCCTCTGAGTGACCCAGCTCTGTAAGTAAGTAAGCTCAATAAAATCATTGTTTCAGGGGAGATATCAAGGCTAGCCTTGGCTATAGAAAAAGAAAGGGAGGGAGGGACAGATAGACAAAGAGAGAGAGAGAGAGAGAGAGAGAGAGAGGGGCAAGAAAGAGTGAGGGAGAGGCAGGCCGGAGGGGCTGGCTCAGTGGTTAACAGCACAGGCTGCTCTTGCAGAGGACAGGGTTGGATTCTAAGGATTCAGATGTCAGCTCACAACCACTGGTAACTCCAGTCGGAGAGCTGATGCCTTCTTCTGATCTCAGGGGACAATAGATACATACATACATGCAGGCATTCAGAACACACGTAAAAGAAACATGCTTTAAGAAAGAAAAGTACACAGAAAGCCACCTTGAGCCATAAACTTCTGGCTTCACCTGAAACGCTTGCTGCCCCCAGACAGTCTGCACAATGGAGCTGCCCTTGGGCAGAGCACTCACTCTCCAGCTCCCCACGGTCCCAGCTCACTTCATCACCCTCCCGGACACAGCTGAATTAACGTGACCTCCTTCACAAGGGCTCTACACTTGGCCCAAGTTTCAGAAACCAACGGTGATAACCCGGGCCCACACTATGGACGACCTCCCCTTTGCATATGGCTTGCACTGGAGACCCGCACATCGGAGCTGCGGAAGCCTCTCTTGAGTAAGATGTCTAAGCAGGCTTTGGGTGGAACTCCTGGTGGTGAGTGGCGAGGATCTAGCTCTGGCCTGGATTTCTCTCGGCCAATAATCTGTGCCAGGCTTCCCAGCAGCCCCCATTGTTTTTCCATGCTTTCAAATGTTGCCTCGTTTGCTGGGTAGAAAGCATCCAGCCTTCCAAGTCTCTGGCCCGCCTTATTAGAAGGATCATTAGGAAGCCTCTGTGGGGCACCGGCTCAGCAGGAGCCCCAGATCCCTCGGGTGAGTTGCGCAGTCTCTGTTCCCATTTCCTGCTCCTTCCCCAAGCATCTCCAGCAGATGAGCGTGCACCTCCTGGCACCTGCTGGTCGGAATAGGAATAGCAAGCCTTTCCCAGTCATTCCTTCCTCCACGATACAAAGGGCCACTGTCTAGCTAGATGGACCCAAACCTTCTTCCCTGCCAGTGTGAAACAGACAAGGAAGGTAGAGCATAACTCTCCAAAAATGTCCAGGTAAGCTGATGTGGTCTTTCCCATACCAACAAGAGCCCGTTATATAGAGTGGGGATTAGTGTTGTGTGTAGACAAACTCCTGTTGGTCTCTGGATGGTTTATTATGTACATGAGACACTGCTCATTTACTGAAGCATTCCGAGTTTCTCCTTCCGTTTGCTTTTTGAGACAGCCTCTTGTAGCCCAGGCTGGCCTTGAGCACTGTGTGTTTGTGTTTGTGCACGTGCTCTCACGAGCGCACATGCATGCCTACATGTACAGAAATACGGAGATCAGAGGACAACTTGCAAGAATCTGTTCTCCTTCTGTTATTTGAGTCCAGAGGATCAAACTCAGGTGTTCAGGCTTAGGAGAAAGCACCTTTATCCAGTGAGCCATCTCATCAGCCTAGACCTGCTTTATTCTTTCCTAAAGTTTATTTTATTTTATACCTATGAGTATTTTGTCTGTATGTATGTGTGTTCCTGGTGGCAGAGGACAAGACCAAAATGGAGCACCGAATCTCTAGAACTGGAGTTAGGGACAGTTGTGAGCCAGTGTGAGGGTACAGGGAACTGAGCCCAGGTCCTCTGCAAGAGCAGCCAGTGCATTTAACTACCAAGCCGTCTCTCCAGCCTGCCTTCCTCTTAGAGCATTGAGCGTTGCTCTCAGTTTCACATGCCTTAGTTCTGACTTAGAGCTGCAGATGTTTAGAGACCGTTTATATGTCTGTGTCATGCATTACAACGCTGTCGGCACTGGTATTGTGTTGTGTTGTGTTGTGTGGTGATGAAGGCCATACAAAAAGGAAAACAACCGCTTCTGTTCTCTACCTCAGTGCTTGTTTCATTTGGGGTCTTGTGAGTCGGGGTGTTGCTGGGCTTGGGGGATAGGTCCTCATACACTTCAAGCTGGCCTCCATCAGTGTAGCTAATGTCTAGAACTATTGAGCCTCTTGCTTCTGCTTCTGAACACTGGGATGACAGGCTGTGCCACGGCTGCTCTCACAAAGCTTACTCTCTAACACAGTGGTTCTCAGCTTTCCTAATGCTGTGACCCTTTAGTGCAGTTCCTCATGTTGTGGTGACCTCCAACTATAAAATTATTTTTTGTTCCTACTTTGTAACTGTAATTTTGCTACTGTTATGAACCATGTTGTAAAGATTTGTGTTTTCCAATGGTCTTAGACGATCCCTGTGAAAGGGTCATTTGACACCACCAACCCCCGGGGGTCGTGACCCACAGGTTCAGCGCTTCTGCTCTAATAGGAGAGGGGAGGTCAGCAAAGGAATTAGACCCCAGTGAGATCGGAGCTTTCCTCCAGGGGCACTCATAGGGAACACTGCCTGTCTTTGGAAGCTCAGGGAGGTCAGGTAAGCGGAAGGCTGAAGCTCAGGTTTAGAAGCAAAGGCATAGGCGAGAGAAAAACTTTGAATAGAACCAAAAAGGAAAAGCTCGACATCCTCAAACATAAGAAAGTGTTTCAGGGTGACTAAAGAATAATACCACACAGAGAATGGAATGAAGAGAGATGGAACAGGTGGATACACTCCAGGGAATCTGAGGCCTTCTTTAGCATTGGGAAA
Source organism: Psammomys obesus (assembly GCF_907164565.1). Classification (NCBI taxonomy): domain Eukaryota; kingdom Metazoa; phylum Chordata; class Mammalia; order Rodentia; family Muridae; genus Psammomys; species Psammomys obesus. The sequence goes on along the minus strand of NW_026587032.1, from coordinate 3,770,545 downwards.
AAAATTAATTATCCTGAGCTCAGTGGCAGCCTATCAGAAAGTTCCGAGTAGAGCCAGGCATGGTAGCACACATCTGTAATCCCAGCATTTGGGATTTGAGGCAGGAAGACTGAGAGTCCAGGTTATCCAGATGGTGGCAGAGGCATGGAAAGATTAGTGTCAGATCCTGTACTGCATTTCTTATTCTCGTTGGGACTGTCTTTCGGGGAACAGTCAAGAAAGAATTCCTCTCCTGGAAGCCCTCAGTGTTCAGGAGGGCAAGGTTAGCTGGTCATCCTTGCCAACGCCACACACTGTTAGCTCAACTGCAGCTGGCCTTGGCCTGGGGAGGCGGCTCAGCTGCTAATGTGCTTGTGGTTTAAGGGTTAGGACCAGAATCCTATCAACCTGCTTTGTGATAGCAGATTTCATAATCTTTCTGTGATCCCAGCTCAAGGCGGAATACCTCGAGCAAGCTGGCCAGTCAGGCTAGCTGAACTGGTGAGCTCTGGGTTCAATTGGGAAACCTTGTCTCAAGAAATAAAGACAAGGAACTAGGGGCTGGAGAGATGGCTCAGAGGTTAAGAGTTAAGAGCACTGGTTGTTCTTCCAATAGGTCCTGAGTTCAATTCCCAGCAACCGCATGGTGGCTCACAACCATCTATAATGAGATCTGGTGCCCTTTTCTGGTGTGCAAGCATACATGCAGGCAGAATACTGTATACATAGTAAATAAATAAATCTTTAAAAAAAAAAAAAAGACAAAGAACTAGGAAGATACTTGGCATCAACCTCTGACCTGCATATTTGCTCACATGTGAGCACACATACATGCCACACACATACACACACCCTGGTCTTTCAGTCCCATTGTGGAATCACAGGTGAAGGGGACTGACCAGGGCAAGACAGGGCTGACAGGGAAAGGGTTAAACCACTAGGCTTGGGCCTCAAGCATTTTACAAAGGTGAAGTCTGAAAAATCTGGCAGGCAGGGATGTAGATCACATGGGATGTGGGCTGGGGCTGGAAAGGTAAGTTGGAGCCAAATGACAAAGAGCCTTTGACAAGCTTACGGGAATCAGAAGACTGTTGGAAGTGATGGTGTGGGAACAAGAGGCAGGAAGAAGCCATGGCTTCCCTGGCTTGTACCACAGGAAAGCCAGGAGCTCTCTGCTCCTTCCCAGGCCATCAGGGGGTGGGGAAGATGGGAAGGATGCAACAGAGGCAAAGCAGGGGATGTCTCCAAACCATCCTCTGAAACTCTAATCAAAACCCAGGCCAGCCTTGGGTCACCTACTTAATGGAACCTCTAAAGGTCAAAAAGCCTTGAGAAGAAACCTTGAACTAATTCTCAGGCAAGAGGAAGGAAGTTACCTGTCAGAGGTCACATGGTCAGTAAATGACAAAGACCCACACAACCTGGCACAGAGCTCCGGCCTCAGACTCTGTGACTAGTCCCATCCCCTGGCTTGCTTCTGTTTCAGTATGTGAGTGGCGCCCCTCTATAAGGCCGAACTCCCCAGCCAGCCAGACTGCCTCCAGAAACTGGGGACACAAAGCCTGAGAGACAGGGAGAATCAGATGGCATGGCCTGGCCCCCCAGGGGAGTGCCTTGCAGGGAGGGTGCCCAGCCCTTGTCTTATTTTAAGTAGAGCCCCATGCTGAATCTGTTTCAGGATGATGAGGGTGGAGAAGGCCGTTTCAACTTCTCTGCCTATGGGATGGGCCCAGCCTGTCTGCAGGCCAAGGATGGCATCTCTGTCAAGGGCGCCAACAATAACAACACCACCAACCCCCCTCCTGCACCATCCAAGTCCCCAGAGGAGATGCGGAAACTCTTCATCCAGAGAGCCAAGAAGATCGACAAGATATCACGCATTGGTTTCCCCATGGCCTTCCTCATCTTCAACATGTTCTACTGGATCATCTACAAGATTGTCCGAAGAGAGGACGTCCACAACAAGTGAAGGCTCTGGGGTGGGGTGGGGGGCTTGGGAGAGGGTGGTGGGAGGAGCACAGAGGCTGGGAACCAGGGGAGGAGGGAGAAGGAGAACTCACACCCATTTCCCTCCATCAAGTGCAATAGAAACCGCAGGGGTGGCTGCTTCCAGGGTATGGCAATATCCACCTAGCCTCTGAGGGCATGAGGTGGGAGGGCCTTTTCAAATACAGCAACTGAGGACCATGAGGGGGTAGGGTGGGGGTTGGGGAGGGGGTTGGGAAATCACAGCTTTCAAAATTCAAGTCCATTGGGTTGAACGGGAAGTTTCCTGTTTGGAGGTCAGTGCTGCCTGCCCCAGAGCAGGAAAGCAGTGTAATATATGACATATAACCATGCTTAACATTAATGCAAAACCTACAAGAGCAAACGATATATCCCTTAAATCAGCCTAGTAACTGCTTAAACTTTTAAAGTCCCCAAAGTGATGGACAAATTTTCCCAGAGTAGAAATGGTCACAAATCAGCTTGCTGTGGTACGCGGCCCCATCGCGCCCTTATAAATGCCATGTCTATCTTCAAACTGACCCCTATGGACACATGCCAAAAAAAGCCATTCCGCCTCTGCTTTGAGAGGGTCACGTGACACGGGCATGGGTTGTGGAGATAGATAAAGGTGGACCACCAGCAGAAAGTGACCACAGAGGAGGACCATTGCAGAAGCCCGAGGATGGAGAATCCAGGAAATCCCACTGGGCACCAAGCTTGCTCCTCTCGCTTCTCTGCTTTAAAGCTGGCCCAACTCAATGCCAGCCCAATGGCCGCCATGGTCTTCTCATTGTATTACCAATATGCAATCTTTTTTATTGTTTAAAAAAAAAAAAGTAATAATCTCGAGAAATAATATGGGGAGAGACTGAGTGTAAACCCAGGAACTTTTTTCCAAATGTCTATTTTTTTTTAACTGCAAGTAGGTGCATTATGGGGAAGGTGAGCAGGGATGAAACAGGTCCCAATTGCCAGGCAGGGGTGAAGTTAAAAGAGATGAGAGGGTGAAAACGATGGCGCCAATGCTGCTGCACATCCTGTTTGCAGGAAAGAAGAGATGGTGATATTTAGAAAGTCCACTCATTATATTTTGACATTTCATATATTATAACATGGGAAGTTTGGGGGACTGACCCCATTATATTTTTATAAGTCTTTTTTTTTTTTTAAGATGCTTTGCACAGCTTTAACATGTGGGAAAGTTAGACAAAAATACTTCTCTTTCCTTCTAACTCTGAAGTGCCCAAAGGATCCCAGACTAGCCAGGGCACTCCAGGAAAAAGCGACAGGGACCGAGATGAGCTCAGTTGGAAGAGCTCCATTCGAATGACAGATCTGGATGTGCGCAGACCCACCCTGACGTGGCACAACGCCTGGAGTGAGGCACTGCTCTTGCAGTCCTGCATGCCATGGCTAGTACCTAGGAGTGGCATTTCTGTCCTAGCACTTTACTGTCTCAGCCTTGGGTCAGAGTTATAGACAGAATGGGATTGACCGCTGACAATCAATCTGGAGTTTGGTTTGTATCCTTCGAGCTAGAGAGCTCAGGGAGGGGATGGAGGAGCAGAATGAAGAGATGATGCTCACCTGCCCCTTGCCATGCACTCTGCCTGGGGAGTTTTCCTTCCTTCCCTGTAGCGTCAAGGCTAAGGCCTACATGGGTCTACAACAGAGCAAGCCAAGACAAAGACCAAGGGATCTGAGTAAAGAAAATGCACTATGCAGCCAACAGGATGAGAATGAGCTGTCGCCATTCTACCAGGTCTGAGGTCAATTGGCCTGTGCCTCTCGGATTATTCAAACCAAAAAGGCAATACACGTTTTGGCTCTGGATGAGGGGGCTCAGGACCTTTGATGATGGGAAATTTTGAGCAGTGGGAGTGGGTGACTCTCATCTGAGGTGGTCTTTCCGTGCCATAAACACGTTCAAAGCACGAAAAGTGAAGATGGCCTTGAATAATCAGAGCTCAGGATGAAGATGCCGGTGTATGCGGCTGTGAGCATGCTCCTCAGGACAAGAGAAGGGATCTCCTCACTGCAGCTCTGTGCATCTTAGAAGAGGCCATGATTATTTCCAGTGGCACTTTATTCTCTGTATTTAGGTGATAAATATTTGTAATAGAAAATAATCAAAGGAACACTCTCCTTACCATATTTAGAACAACTCAAGTCTAGGTGAGTGGGCAAACCCAGGAGGCACCAAGAGGCCCCAGGAGGCATCAGATTCAGTGCTGAGTCATGTCTCTCAGTCACACAAAACCATCCAGCAACTTTGAAAAAGGCTTCCTTAGAAAGCATCTGGAATCACCCTGAGATAGACCAATGAAGCATTCGCCCAATCTCAGCTGGGCTCCCAGCACACACACACACCTGTGTCACCATGTTGGAATGGACCATTATGATCTTCCTGGCCTAGGTGACAAATCCAACAAGCAAGAGACTCACATCTTTGAGATGTACTGAGGAATGTTACTGAAGTCCTTCAGATTATAAGCAATGAGAATACCTGAATCAAGCCTGAACACAGAATGGTATTGGGTAAATATTCAAGCTTTGGTCTCTCTGAATGCACCATGGGGAGAGTGGGATATAGTATCTGAATTCTCTCTGGTTCTGCCTGCTATGGAATCTGTGCTTACACTGAGAAACTTTGCACAACTAAAAGCTGATCATCGTTTTGATTTCTCGGAGCTCCGTGCAAGCCTGTAGATTTATGCACAGGTGTCCTGACCCTCACAATTCCTGTTGCTTCTCTTCCTCAGAAAATTTGCTAATTTGCTTTTCTTCTTTTAATTAAAACCAAAATGAGGGGAAGAAAGAGATAGGACAAGGAAGGGGGAGGGAGGGAATGAGGAAGGGAGGTGGGAAGAAGGAAGGAAGGAAGGAAGGAAAGAAGGAAGGAAGGAAGGAAGGAAGGAAGGAAGGAAGGAAGGAAGGAATTTGAACTAGATAATTTAGGCCAAAGAGTTTAGGTGAACACAATGAACAGTGCAAGGCTTTCTTAATTTCCCCCCTTTAGGTTGAACACAAAGGAATCTATGCCCTGAAATCACAGATGTAAGATGCATGGTTCAGTGTGTGGAAATAAGATGTCTGTGCGGAGAATAGTTTACTGGTTTTCACCAGTACAGAGTGGTGTTCATGCATAGTGTGACATTTGGAAAGGGGCACAGAGGAGTGGATGACGTCAGCTCACTTCCAAAGCTGCAACTTATCCCAGGAGCCAAGTGGGGACACCAACTGCTTCTCATCCTGTTGGTTTGCAGGATCCCACTGATGTCAGAAAGAAATGCTCCATTCTGCCCTCTGCTGGAATTTTCTAGCACCTGTAAAACCCTTCTTGGCTCTAGTGGAGAATGTGTGAGTGTGTGAAAGAGAGAGAGAGAGAGAGAGAGACATTTCCAATAACCTTGGAGAGAAAAGTTGATCATTTCACCCCAATTACTTCCTTTCCTAAACTATCAATAAGTAGGAAAGTAACCCCTTTCAGAAGTGTGCCAAGAGGGCTGGTTCATTTCCGCCAGCATATACATCTTTAAGAGCATCATAAAAAGACATGGTGTCTTGAGAGGTGCCATGTTAGATAGCAGGGAAGGCAGGCACCCCAGTCAAGATGGTACTGCCACTGATAATTGTCTTCTGTGCAAATTACATTACTTACTTAATTGCCGCATGCTGAAACCGAAGGGGGTTTATCACCGCCCCGACAGCAGCTGCATCCTCTGAAGAGGCTGACAAGTAGGGTGTATCCTCTTCAGGGCTCTAAGAGCCACAGCCGTTTCCCAAACAATCTGGAAGCCCAACACAGAACAATGAACATCACACTGGAAGCTAGCTATCCATATCTGTTTCAGGAACATCTTCCGCACTTTCTAGCCACCCTTAGCTCTGCCCAGGCAGGTGAGGCTGGGCTTTTTCAGGCTGCTTCTTGGATTGATAAGTGTCCAACAAGTCTGTGGATGGGTGACTTGATTTCTACCCATTGAAGCAACCACACCAAAATGTCTCCACCCAAGCCGTCAGGAAGCACATTCTTTAAATAGAATGTGGATTCTGTTTTCCTACTTCAGAAGTTTGAAGCAAAAGCCTTCTTATTTTCCTCCAGTTCTATGACATCAGTAAGGAGAGTCTATAACAAGAGAGGAATAAATGTGCCTTGCTTTGATGGCTCAACCGGGAGAGTTCTGTCTGTGCAAGGGTTTGGTCTGTCCTGGCAAGGGTTTGGTCTGCTGTGCTTGACCTCCCAGTGACACAGAAGACATCCTCGAGTAGGTCAAAATCCCCAGAGAAGAGCACTTGCATGGTTGGTGAAAAGGAGAGACAGACAAGGGAATGACTGACTGACAACAGGGTAGGTTTTTATTAAGAAGAAAAGCCTGTGAATGAGGGATCTAATGGAAGAGGCTGGGGTGCTTGCAGGGCAGAAAAATGGAAGGGCCCCCACCCTTCACCCTATGGGAGCTCTCTAAACCCATGGTTTTCCTAAGCAGTGGAACACCGAAGCCTAGAGTTCCTTTAACACCCACTGAAGATGAAGAGCCCCAAGCATATGATGAAGAGAGCAAAAGATAACTAGCCCCCGGCCATGCCTCACGAGAGAGCATCCAAGCCTGATCCCACAGAGGATGGGGAACTGAGTTTTTACACTGGCTGGTGTCCATTTACTTCTTCCATCTATGTGGGATTTTTAAAAATGATTTATTCATTTATGCTTCATGTGCATTGGTATTTTACCTACATGTATGCCTGTGTCAGGGGGTTGAAGCCTCTAGAACTGGAGTTACGGTTGTGAGCTCCACGTGGGTGCTGAGAACTGAACCCGGGTCCTCTGGAAGAGCAGCCAGTGGTCTTAACCACTGAGCTATCTCTCTAGCCCCCATGTATGTGTCTTTTAACCTTCAACAAGTTATTTCACCTTCCATGATCTTAGAGGAACACTAACTTCCCAAATTGTTGATGAGCATAAAATTGACAAAATAAAATAATCAATGTTTTTGCTATTAAAAGCAAAATAGAGATGGGATATTGCACTAAGATGAATCTGATAGCTGCATATCAAAAGTACAAATCTTTTTGTCTAAGTACATCCCAGTAACTGGACATTTAACATCTTAGTTACCTCTGGAATGGTGGTGAGCAGCAGCTTTTACCAGATTAGAGATGAAAGCCAATGTTCACCCTTCCTTGCCTCAAAGTGTAGTCATAAACAATATAAATCCTATAAACCCACTAACCCATCTTCATCGTTAATAATCTACTAATACTCCTTGATGATGCACAGGGGCTTGGCTGGGATCCGGCCACTGTGTGGCTGTTCAAGTTTGGAGACAAAAAGGAGGAAACAGGGGTTAGGAGTGGGGGTCAGGTGAAAATTGGTGGCGTTTGGAGGATACAGACAACATTCCTTATTTATGATCCTTTAGAGGGGGTCCTAGTGCTAAGGAGACGTGAACTAGGCTGGAGTGAAGGGCTAGCATAAGACCTTTCCTGAAGCTTTTCCAAGTCTGGAATTCCTTTAAAATCCACTCAGGATGAAGAACGGTAAGAGGTGCAGGAGCCAAAGATAAGCATCGTCTTCTCTAACGGCTGAAGTTGAAATTGAGCAGGGTGAGATGTGGTGTGGCTGTGAATAATTCAGGGGGACATGCAGTGACAACAGGCAGAGATGGCCCTGACAGCATCTCTCGGGCAACTCGGGGGGCCCAGGACAGAGGACATTTGAGCTCAAATGCCAAAGACTGGGTCCATGGCAACCATTTACAATTGGTGGTCTTGCCTACCTGTTAAGCGGTTAACAGGTTTATCCCCTGTGCAACAGCTACCCAGCTACTTCTCCCAAGCAGGTGTTTGAGTAAAAAGGAACCGTCCTTCAGAAAGAGCCGACTGGAATAGAAGTACTGACCAATGTTCCAGTAAAGAAGGGGTGTCCGGTAGCTCTTTACCCTCATTTCAGATCTAGGACCGAAAGGGGGAAATGAAATTACAAGAGAAAACATGTGACAGTGACCTCCCCCTCACCACATGACAAAACCCCTAGGAGCTAAATAGATGCTTGTCTCCGGGTGCTTTGTCCCTGCTCTAACTGTCAAGTAGATAACCGGATGTGCACAATGCCCCAGGCAGCAGTCTATCTCCCTAGTCAAGGCCTCTTCTGCCTAGCCTCAGTCCAGGCTCTTCAGCTGCACCCCAAAGCCAGGGTGTTGACAAAGCAGGCCCACAAGCTTTATCAGTGATATACCCGGGGGCATGTTCGCTTCTGTCCCAGCCCCCCAGCCCCAGGTCACCCCTTCTGTGTAGTGAGGACAGTATCACTCAGAGTGGACCCCAGTGAAGGCCGAGTCTGACTCAGTGGGTCTCCAAAGGAAAATTACATAATTGTCTTTGTATGTTTCAGTCTGAACAAAGCAAGCTGGCCTATCCAGACCGGAGAACTCTCTAATATTATCATGTGCCACAGTAAAGATTAGACTATAACTACATATGACCTTATCAACAGCAGTATTCCCAAGTTTTCTATGACTTTCTCTCTCTCTCTCTCTCTCTCTCTCTCTCTCTCTCTCTCTCTTTCTCTTCTTACCTGTGCTGTGTTAAGTCTGGAAGTGGAATACTTTGAAAGCTGAACATCCAAATAAATCAGTGTAGGAGGCGATGATCCAAGTTCCAAAATAGTCGTCAGCACAGGAGATGGAGGATGCCGCAGAGGGAAGGGAGTAGACTGTGGGGTGTTAAGAAGTCTGGCTGAGCAGTCACGGAAGAAACAGGCGAAGTTCTGACAGATGGGCCAGGGCAGTACTGGGCAGACTGAGCATGAGCTAAGATGGGGGGAAAAATGAAAGGGCTCACGAAAGCATGTCTTGCTCTTCCAGGTGAAGGCTAACAAGTGGGAGGCAGGTTGGGAGAGGTGGGTCTTCTCCTGTCAGGCACACTGAAGGACATGGTATGGATCAGGTCTTTGGCAGTTTGTCAGGACTAGGCGAGAAGACTCAGTCTCCTTTCTGACTTCCAGTGTCCCCAGCCTGCTCACTTTCTGCACTTCTCACGGGAGAACCCACTTTTCCTTCGTCTTGGAAACAGACAAAGTGGTCACATCTTAAAGGGCGTCAGTTCATCTCATTAAGTGCTAAGAGCTGATGCTAGATGGGAGCATTGCGGGCTTCTTTCTTTGTGGTGTGTGGTGTGTGTGTGTGTGTGCATACACATGGTGTATGGCAGTGAGGTTGCTGTACCCACCTTTTATGTGGGTCTGGGAATCCAAACTGAGGTCCTCACGCCTCTGCAGCAAGCAATTTACTTGACTGAGCCATCTCTCTGGCCCTGAAAGTTGTGGTTCCACAAAGAGCATCGCCACTGGCTGAAAACGCTCTTCCTGGAGCAGTTAACTGATGAAGCACACACTGCAGACAGTGAAGTCCTGGGCTTCTTTTTGTTTTCCCCATGTGATGCTGGGGATTGAACCCATGGCCCTTGGCATACAAGGCTAGTGCTCTATCACCGAACCATATCCCTAGCAATATACAGAAGGTGTCTCAATAGCCGGGTTTGTGGCCCAGGCATCATTTTGTTGTTGATCTAGCTGAAAGGCTGACCTGGAGGAAAAGAAGTCCAGCACATTGTTTTCATTCTTAGCTGCATCTAAAAACCACTTCCCAACCTAGAGATGATCTATTCCCGGCGCAGAATCAGACAAGGAAAAAGTGGCATGGAGAAGACACAGACAGGAACCAAGAGTGTCACACCACCACAAGTGCAAATGTGCAAAAGGCCATTTTCTTTTTCACCTCAGGGACATGCCTTCCTTCCTCTGGCAAACCTAGGAGGGGTATTTTGGGGGAGTGGTTCACAGTATCTCCCTTCATAAAAGAGTGTCCCCGAGTCTTAGCTTGAAAGTAGAGGAGGGAGAGCATTGCAGAAGCTGTTAGGTATATTAACATTCTTCATGTTTGATGCATTTCTACCTCATACTAAAAGACATCATGCTCCCAGCATGCCAGTTTAGCCAGAAGGGTATCAATGAAGCAAAGCGTCGGATGAGGTAAACTGCACAGCCATTTAAAACCCATCCAACTTCCTGTCCTAATGATTCCATCTTCCAGTGCTGGAGCCATGATAACATTATCACCACTAACAAGTTAAAATGAGATAAATGAGCTGGACTCCAAAGGGACTTAATCTTGCTTCTTTCTCATACTGGGCACACATATGATTGCCTACTGCATGCTGACATGCATACTCCCAACAACAAAGGGGAGAAGAGTGTGTCCTCTTTTTGTTGTTTTTTTTTTCCTTTCTTTTTTTTTTTTTTAAGTAAACTGAGTTCTGCTTACACAAGAATGGCATAGCAGTGGCCTCAAAAAAACAAACAAACAAAAAAAAAAAAAAAACACTTGAAAAAACTGGACAAAATACAGGTCTTCAGTTGCCATAGGCTTGGAACAGACAAAGCGAGTCACAAAGTCGGTGAGCCAGCCTGTTGTGGTGGTGCATGCCTGTAATCCCAGCACACGGAGGCTGAGGCAGAAAGATCTAACCCGGAGACACATAGCAAGTTCCAGACCAGCCTGAGCTGAATAGTGGATCCCTCTCAAAAACCAAGTGGTAAAGACAAAACTATAAGCACTTTGAAGCCATCTGGTTATTGGCAGGATCAACATCATGACAGCCTGGTTGGGGTCCATGCAAGCACTTGACAGTGCTATTCAAAGGATGGCACTAATAAAAAATAAAGTGTTCAAACAAGCCATGAGGCTTCCAAACCTGATTGGGCTGGCTTTCAACATGCCCGGGTGGTTACAGGGCTCAGGAGCAGCTGCACTTGCCTTGTGTAGCTCAGACTTGGTAAGCTCTCCCTCCTTGAGATGGGCTAGCGTCTGCCAACGGGGGCAGGGTGCCACTTCAGTCTCACCCAAACCTTGCCAAAGCAAGTGACTTCCTGTGGACCTGGGGGAGTCACCTCCAAAGAACTCGTCCTTCGTCATCTCTAGTTTATCCGTCTAGGTATTTGCACAGAGCTAACCTGTCCTAAAGGTTCACTGGCTTGGTTTTTAGACAGAACAAACTCCAGAGGTCTCTTCAGGTAACTTTACATTTCCTTTTTCCCTCCCCCACAAAGTTAGCCTCCAACTGAAATGTGTCACGATGCACAAGGAAGAAAAGTCAGTCCCTTACCACAAGTAGGAAATGCCCCTTGGAAGTCAGCACTGACTCCCCAGACATTGCAACCCTAGAACAGAAGGGCATCGTGCCATCCTTCCAATCACAGTGTCAGTGTGGGTTCGGGGTCCATTAGAGGTAAGAAACCTACACTGTCTAAGCCCAAATCATACAAGAGCTGTCAAGCACTTGATTACCCAAGATGGGGGAGGTTTCCACAAGCCACATAGCCAAAGCAGATTGCAGAGTAGCAGTCCGGAATTCACTGACCTGGGAAATTGGGTCCGAATTACTCTCCAGGAAGTTCCTCATCCTTCCCTAAAAGAGAATGTGACCGTGTGTTTTCTATGGAAACTTCTTTGTACATATGTATAAACTAGGTATGGCCTTAAAGCTGCAGTTAAGGGTCTGTCTGGCTCCCACCTTAAGCAGCGTGCTAAGCAACCGCTTCCTTAATGTACTCTTTTTACTTCTCATTGAACATTGAACCTTGAACAAGCAATTCCCTCTGGCCCTTTCTCTTTTTTGCATGAAGTCATTAAAACTATGACAGGGTTTGTTTTGTTATTTTTGGTTTGGTTTGGTTTTGGCTTGTTTAAAAAAAAATCTATTTCTGCAGTTTGAAGATGGAATGTAAAATTTCTGTGCTGTATATAAAAATATATTTATTGAGCCATCCATAGACTCATCCATGCCAATTCTAATGGAAAAAAAAATTAAAGTTTTCTGAAATTTTCGGTGGTTAATTCCTAATTGTTACACTTCACCAATTTTGTGAGAACTTCTAAAGGGCTACAGTTACTCCAGAGAGAAATCTTCGTATAACCTGAGAAGCACGTCACTTGAAGGACTTCACATTGAGAAATGAGAATTCAAGTCAAGAATATTTATTGGTAGATACCATTGGAGGTTAACAAAGGTCACAGATCCTGCCACAGGGGGCTGGGTGTGGTGAGAGAAAACACATGTGGGATGGGAGCCCAGGGCTGTTTCAGAAAGATTAATCATGAAGCAAAGACCAGTGAAATCATGGAGGTAGGAGGAATAAGTCTGTTGAGGTAGCATGATGGGACTAACTGAACACTGGATGCAGAGAGGAAGGAGGAAAATGGACCACTCACTTCTAGCAGGGTGGAGTGTGAGTAGCTGAGCTTATGAGAAATCAACTGTTCTACAGAAAACAATGCCTAAAATGGACTAGGGACAACCAGGAATCAATACTTAGACCAGGGGCTTCCTCCTCACACACGCCCTGCCCCACCCCACTCCCCGAAAGTCTCCCAAAGATTTCCTGTACTGAAATGTCACACAATCTAAAATTGATTGAAGGCTACTTCCAGTCACTGACTCGGCCATCACGGGAACTGCCAGGTAGGTGCCTCCCCATGGGATACAGGAATTAGGTCAGTTCTCAGTTCCCTAAAAGTTACAACCTAGCACAGTGGTAAAACAGGCTGAACCACAAGACAGGGTCCTCTAGGGAGACCCTGCTTATGATGGTGAATGGGACAGAACTACAAATAGGGACAAAGCAAAATGAAAGGGGAAATGAATTTGTTCACTTAGAATGCTTAACAGTGAATTATGACTTGACAAAAACTGTCCTGAGACAGAGAGGGGCTGGGGGACACAGGCACATATTCAGGGAGGGGAAGGCACGTTAAGCTGAGGGCTCTGCACATCCAGGAGGATTATGGGGACTCACCACTCCACATGCTGGAGCCTCATCCCAAAAGAGAGTCAAGTGAACAGGGCTTTTGATACACACGTGGCACATACATAGCCTGGCAAGAAAGCAAGAGGGTGGTGGTGCTTCCATCCAAAATCTGCCCCTGGGAGATTTGCCATATGGTGGAAAAGCACCAGCATACAGAATACAGAATGCCAAAGGACCTCAGTGAAAGTGACAGCTGAGTTTTAGGTATCAAAACATCACAATAGCAACCAGGCAGTGGTGGGGCACGACTTTAATCCCAGTACTTGGAAGGCAGAGGCAGGTGGATCTCTGAGTTCCAGGCCAGCCTGGTCGACAGAGTAAGTTCCTGGATGCAGAGAAACCCTGTCTCTGGAGAAATTGTTCATTCTGTTAAGTGCTTGCCGTACAAGCATGAGGACCTGAGTTCAAGCTACAGAACACAAAAGCTGGGTGTCATGGGGAGGCAGCAGGTGGGTGGATCCCTGGAGCTCACTGACCTAGCAGGACAAGGGCCCCCAGTGAGAAGCCTTATTTTGAAAAAGAAGGTAGCCCTGGTATGACAGTACACGCCTTAAATCCTGACATTTGGCAGAGAGGCAGGTCTCTGTGAGTTAAAGAGGAAGCTAATCTATGTAGCAAGTTCCAGAACAGCTGGGGCTAATGCTTTAGTGAGTTCAGATCATCTCAAAAACAACAAACAAATCACAGCAGATGACTCCATAGACTGGGACACGTGTACCCTTCCCACCCTCCTCACAAAATGCAACTTACTGAGAAACAGTAAAGTACATCCCTAAGGGAGGGAGGGGCAGTTCTGTAGAGGTCAACCAAGGATCCAACCTGACAGGGGCGCTATTATGTTCTGAGTGTCACCTCAACTCGGGTCTGTGCAGTAGCAATTCCACTCTAGAAATGCCCAGCCCGCAGGCACTCAGCTGGAAAGGGCTCCTGGTTCAACACAATAGGGACTGCCCAGTAGCCCTGCCTGTTCCTGGAAGCCCTGCTCACTCACCTGCCTCATGCCATCTCTTCCCCGTGCTACTGTGCCACAACCCACAAGGCAGACAAGAAAACTAAGCGGGCTCACTTGGCTCTGCCGTACTGTTCTCGGGACAGGCTTTTGCTTTGTAACTGAGGTTGGTTTTGAGCTCACGGTCCTCATTACAACCATGTTGTAACAGGTTGGTTAGGTTGTAATCGTTGGATAGGTCCTTATTTTAACTATCCAACTCCCACTGCTCCACAGCAGCAGTTGAGATTGGAAACACAGGAATATCACCTCACCATGAGAGCAAATAAAAGTTCTGGTTAAGATTCACCAATTTCCAACAGGTCTGAAAAGAGAGACACTAAGTGGCTAAGAGCATTTTGGTGCTCTTCCAGGACACAAGTTCAATCCCCAGCACCTAAGTAGGAGGGCTCACTCCTAACTCCAGCTCCAAGGGGACATCGACATCTCTGACCTCCTCCAGCACCTGCATACACATGGCAAATACCCACACAAACATGCTCACATACACACACACACACACACACACACACACACACACACACACACAAAAATCACTTGGCTAAAATACTCATCTCAGGTTCTGGATCTTAAGCGCAATGACAACGAACTACCCGCTGAATCATCCCTATAGACCAAAGCTTAATTTGATCTGAGAGGGCTGAGGGTCAATCAGCCACTTCTGGAAAAGGCCTGTGCTTTCTGTGTGACCGTGAGTGCCTCTAAGCTCTCTGAGGTTTAGGCTTTCCATGGTGTCACTGACATCCAGATTCTCAGTACTGCAAAATGTGCTGCCAATTCGTGTGCCCTTCCAAGCCACACCCCCATCCCAATCCCAGTGCTGAAGTGGGGCTGAGGAGCTCCCTAACCAGTCACAAGCAACAGGAGTGTACTGCTACACCCCTACACATACACACACACATACACACACACACACACACACACACACACGCATGCACATATGTGCACATACACAGAACAGGCAGACCATGGAGACCTCCTTCCCATAGATCTGAGAAGGGAATGCTTCCTTTTGTATCCCATTCCCACCTCTGGTCCCTGCACCCATCCGCGGGCTGCTTTTTCTCCACATCAGTCCAGATCATTCTGCTACCCTTGGTCCCGAGAGGACACGAGGGGCACACTCCCACGACACCTCCACGCCTTGCACCGTCACCTCATCGGGTTCGTACTCTTGACTAGGAAGAACTTCTATTCAAAATGGCATGACTTAGTACTCAGTTGTAAAAATCGTTTTTACATTTACCAGTTACTACTGTATAGGCCAGGCGAGCGTGGGGCCTCTACTCTGACAGTAGAGGCTTGTGCCAACGTGTGCCGTTCCAATCTCTCACAGAAGCAATCTGGAGCACCTTTTCTTTGGCTGCCCTTTTGCTGTTTCTAAGTTAGTCACCCCACCCAACCTTGTCTGGACTGGCACTTCACAGACCAGGTTAGCATCGTAAAGATCCATGGGCTTCTGCCTCTTAAATGTTGGGATTAAAGTTGTGCACCACCAAGCCTGGCTCAGTTGTTCTTGTCCCCATCGGTTTAACATAAACTACATTAGGACAGGCTGCACTTTTCTATTATCACCGGCCTGAAAACAGTCGTGTGACTCGGCTCAGGTATAAATGCTGCCACTGTTCAGATCTGTGAGGTATGGATAACCTCACACCATTTTAATCCCAACTACCCTTTCTGACAACAAAACCAGAAGTTAGGGAGGTAGGAAGACAGCTCTGTGGCTAAAGTATGAAGGCCAGACATGGCAGCACATGCCTGTAATCCCTGTGCAGGAGCAGGAGTCCATGAAAGCCTGTGGCTTGTGGCCCGTTAGAGAAAACTGTCTCCAACAGGGTGGGGTGTCAGCACTGGTACCCACAGGGATGCCATGGTACATCCATGTGTGAATACGCACACGTAAACACACAAATGAACACTGGGAAGAGTTAAATTTGACGATTTTGTTGTCCACAGACAAGTTCTTATTAAAGAACTTGCCCAGAGACGTGTAAACAAAACCTTCACGGCCTCACACATAGCACTCAACACACAACACTAAGTGAGTTTTAGCAGTTTACATTGGCAGATGAAGTTTTCTTCCAGAAATATTTTAATAAAAATTGGCCTTTTCCAAGAAACACCCACTGCATGTCCATCAGTAAAAGAGAACCATAACAAAATAGAAAATTTACCATATGGCTATGATTTAAAGAAAAAAATGCAAACCCTGGAGCACATTAGCCAAGTCCGATATTCAAGCCAAATCCTTCTTAGGGCCCCATCAGGAACCCAGACAGACAGCAGAGTAGAGCGCGGCACACAGGGCCACTGAGGGCAGAGGCCTCGCAGAAGCACCTTCCTCACAAGCCTTCCAGTCTGAGGCGTGATGTAGGATAAGGCAGAACAATGTTAACACAACACATACACGTGATCAAAAAAGTCTACAGTTCCCCCACATACTCTGAATCTGAAAACAAATCTAGAATCTTTATTACTTTTCTTTAAACAATTGCCAGGACCAGAATCAAAGATAAATAGAAGGCACAGTTTTGCTTGGTTTTGTTATCAGATTTGGGCATTTGTTTTCTTGTGGGGATTTTTTTGTCCTTTTTTCCTTTTTATCCTTTTTTCTTTTTTTCTCTTTTTTTTTACAAATACAAATAAAACATGAAAAAACTCTACCTCAAAAAAATCTAACAGTTCAACAAAAGTCCTTAGCTGTGTTCTAGACATTGACAGACTACGTCACAATTTAAAATCCAATGGTAAAAACGGAGGTTTAGAACTGTTTGGTAATCACATGTCAAAAGAACAAAGTTCTGGAAACACCTTTTATTCGGTTAGCCACACCAGCAGGGACCCAGCGGCAGTTGCCAAAAAGGCAATTTTTCCACACCAGAAAGGAGTCGTGACTCTTGATAGATAATATGGATTTTTCCTGCTTCCAAAATGTTTATCAAATCCTGTGTCTCCCGACAAATGAACATCCACTGTCAGTGAAAACCGAGACACGCTCCTTTGGGGAATGGCTGTTAAATTCCGGTCGGTATACGCAGCGTGAGCAGAAGGTCAGTCTTTCCTCTTCTTTAAAAATCTATTCCTCCTAAAGATTCATTCCGGAAAACTGGAAGTGAAGGACTAAAAGGTCAGGGGAGGGAAGGGGGGTGGGGAGCACACACCATGAACACAAGAGAAATTAAAGTTGTACAAACTCAAGCAGTTTATAATAGACTACTCCGAGACACCAAAGGCTGGTTGAAGGAATTCACCATTCTGCAGGAGCCAGGGCTGTGTGCTGTGTGAAGATCTGGGCCAAGCAATTCACTGCCTTGGAGTTGTAATTCCCCTGCCCACGCCAAAGCCTGGTTTCTGCACCATGCCTCCGCGGGGAGGGCCTCTCATCCCACCACTTGGCCCACCACGGGGGCCTCCGGGTCCGCGAAGGCGGTTGTCCCTGCGGTCACCTTCTCTGGCAGCTCGAGTCTTCTTCTCTTCCACATTCAGACGGACCGCACCTCGGAACATGATAGGCTGTGAGGACCAAGGAAAGAGACACTCAGATTGGCCCCTGACCACAACTATCAAGTGAGCAAAGCCACTCTGCAGAGCAGTCTGCAGACTAGCCCTCACAGACCTGCTCAACTCACAAAACAACTTTCCATGGGACTAGTGCATGCATTATGTGGAGAGCTCTTCAGGAAACAGAAAAGAGCCAACTGAAACCACCCTGAAGCACATGACTCAGTGTGCTAAGAACTAAAGCAAATTCAAGTAAACAATGATAGAACAATGCCTTCACAGCTGTGGGGATAAATCCTCACCTTCTTCTCACTTAGCCAAAACACTGGTACCTCTCAGTAAAAACATCATAAAAATGACTTAAATAAAACTCCTAGAGACTAGCAGAACAGAGATGAGAAAGTAAGGCACTTACAGAAAAATGAACCAGGGCCTCCTGGCTGGAAAGTGACACTCAGCTACACTAGTGATCACACCGTTGTCACTCAGCAAGTTAGTGCTAAACACACACACACACACACACACACACACACACACACACGACTGGTATGTACAGCAAACTTTTCTCGGCACAGCAAGATGGAGAAAAGGCAGAGTGTCACCGGCAAGCACAACTTCTAGGTCAACCTGCAGGGCCAGAAGCCTTGGAGTTATCAAGACAGACAACTCAGGTCCAGGGAATGTTCCCTTACTCCTCTCACCTCTGAAGTCACTGCACACACACACATACATGCAGTGTAAAAAGCACACACATAAAATAAAAACAAATCTTCAAACACACAAAGAAAGAAACGCAAATTTGCTCACCCTATTGTTAAGGACCTTCTGAACAGGCTCAGAATCATCAAACACAACAAAACCGAAGTTGGGTAACTTCCCACCACTGTTAATGCGCAGCTCCACCACGTTCCCATAATCTGCAAGTGCAAAAGGCTCATAACTTCTCTGCAGAGACCCAGCTCACCCAGCACTCATTCTGCATCAAACAATGATGGGCTCTAAGTTTAAAGTGCACACTTGATTTCAGAGATGTCATATTTTAAAATACTCAAAGCAGGGCTGAAATGTTCCTTTATCTACCTGTGTGTACACCCGAAATCGGATCCCAGTACAGATGGTCATGAGCCACCATGTGGCTGCAGAGAACTGAACTCAGTCTGGAAGAGCAGTGCTCTTAACTGCTGAGCCATCTCTCCAGCCTCTCAAATGCTCCTTAGATGAATACCGAGATTGCTAAGTACTTCAAGCTACGGGTTTTTGAATTTCAGAGGTTAGGGAAAGGACCCAAGTCTAAAAGACAATGCATTTCGTCTCACATGCTTCTTAGACACCACCAAGGAGGAATTTTATACAGCACTGCAGCATGCCTGCATGACAATGAGGTCAGGATGGAATTTTCCACTTGGGTGTCACATTCATGGGAAGTGCCAGTTATTTTGAAGTGAACGTCAG
Source organism: Psammomys obesus (assembly GCF_907164565.1). Lineage (NCBI taxonomy): Eukaryota > Metazoa > Chordata > Mammalia > Rodentia > Muridae > Psammomys > Psammomys obesus. Next base: position 3,751,745 of record NW_026587032.1, on the reverse strand, counting down.
CCCAGAACTCACTGTTTGCAGAAGCGGAGGTTCATGAGAGCACAGTATTAAAACAGACCATTAAGTCTCTGTTCCCTTTTCCCCTTTTACTAGAAGACCTGACATTACATCTGTGCCTCCACTAGGTGGCGCTGCCTAGGAACTCAGGGCCACATGGAGACTCGGCACCTACTTTGGAAAAAATCCTTCAGTTCTGACTTGTCAACCTCATGTGGCAGGTTCCCGATGAAGAGCTGGTGACTGTCAGGGTGCCTCACCATCCTTCGAGGTTCCACATCTCCTGGTTCACCAGCCTCTCGGACTTCAGAGACAAAACAGACTCTCAGGGACTCATACAAGCTTCCCTCCGCCCAAAACCAAGTCCTCCCACTGCACCAACCAGGCCTCAGATAAGCTCTCATCCCAAACCACCCAAAGCTGGAGAAGTCGCCAGAGCTCTTACTTGGCCGGGGTCCCCTCTGGGGGGGGATGTTGATCCGCTGCTCTCGAACTCTCTGATCTCTCTGAGGCCTTTGCGGTGGAATCTGAGAATCAGGCTTAGATTCTGGTCGGGGCTACGAAAGGTTACAGATTACCCGTTTGAGAAGCCAAACTACCTTATCTGAAGCTAATTTCCTTTTAAATTTTTAAAATTGCATTTTTTGATGTATGAGTGTGTATGTGTTAGTGTCTGCGTGCGTACACGTGCCTGTCACACGTGTACACGTGACAGTGAGTTCACACGTAACCATCCCAGTTGTCAAGCTGAGCAAGTAGCAGGTGCCTTTATCCGCTGGGCCATCTCACCAGCCTTGTCATTTGTTTTTCACTTTTCTTTCTGATCCTACCTGTGTATGTGTTTTGCTTTCCTATCTGTGAACCACAGATAGGCCTTTTGTTAAAGAAGGCCACAAGAGGGCATTGGATCTCCTGGAACTGGAGTTATAGATGGTTGTGAGGCACCGTGTAGGTGCTGGGAATTGAATTCAGATCCAGAGCAGTAAGAGTTCTTCATCACTGAACCATTAATCCAGCCCCAGCCACCCACAAACATTTTTTCAACTTAAGTGTGGGGGGGGGCAGAAAAGATATCTCAGAGTTAAGAACACTGGCACCTTTTCCTAGCTGTTAACTACAGTCACAGGGAGTCCCTATGCCACCTGCTGGCCTCCAAGGGCAGCAGAAATGCGTGCATCTCCTGCAGAAGCCAGAAGACGACCCCGCATCCCCCAGGACGGAGTCACAGATAGTGTGAGCTGCCACGCAGAAGCTGCAAGAGCAGGCAACGCTCACTCGTAACAGCTGAGCCATCCCTCCCACCTCCTGTCAATTTTCTTAAATGTGTCAAGCTAGAAAATAGCAACTCTGGGGCTGGAGACATGACTCAGCAGTTTAAGAGCACTGGCTGCTCTTCCAGAGGACCCGGGTTCAATTCCCAGCACCCACATGGCAGCTCACAACCGTCTGTAACTCCTGTCCCAGGGGATTTGACTACCTCACAATACAGGAGAAATGCCAATGTACATAAAAAATAAAAATGACAAAACAGCAATTCTGGCTCCAAGGAGGTGAAGACAGCCCACGACCGGAGGCTCACTGGCTGGCCATGGCCAGCCTTACCTAATCTGAAAGCTCCAGGTCAAAAGACACCTTGTCTCCAAAAAGAGAGTAAGTTAAGTGTACAGCTCCCGAGGAGCAGCATCTGCGGTGGCCTCTGGCTTCCACACCCGGGCACCAACCTGCACGCACACCCTCACAGGAAGTGCCACTCTAGTACCACCCTGCGCAGGTTGCCACTCATCTATCCATCCCTCTTCCCCGTACACCAGGCTCCCTCCATTCGCTAAACCTGTTGAGTCTCACTTCCAAAGCATAGTTAAATCTGCCCAAAGTCCTAGATTCAGATCCTTACCTGCGAAGGTGGCACCTTGACCACATGAGGCGGTGTCCCCGTCACTGGAACAGCCCCACTGGGAGGAAGGTTCTTACTAGTCACAGATGCCCAAGAAAATGTCTAAAAAGAACAGGACATGTCAGAGCTGTTAGCACGGGGCCATCAACCTTTGCTTCCCACGCATCTCTGCATCACTCACAGCCAGAGTCAACAGACATCTGCCAGCTCACAAATGGAGTACTTAAACTGTCCTGAAAGCAGCCAAGCATACTAACCCTGTAATCCCAAGACTTATGAGGATTAAAACAGGCCAGCCTGGGCTACACAGTGAGACCATCTCGAAGTCAACCAAGTAATTATAAAGAAGAAAACAGATTTAAAATTAAACTAGCAGATGGCCGGGTGGTGAATGGCATATATGCCTCTAATCCCAGCACTTGGAAGACTTTCGAGGCCAGCCTGGTCTACAGAGCAAGTTCCATAACAGATAAGGCTACAGAGAAACAAAGAATCAAATAACAAAAACCAAAAATTAAATAAATGAACTAGCAAAGAGTGGGAATGTGGCTCAATTAGCAGCTTTGCATAAAGCCCTGGGTTTAGTTCCCAGTGCCTTATAAATCAAGCATGGTGACACAAAACTATAGTCCTGGCACTCAGGAGATGAAGGCCAGAGGATCATGCTCAGCTTTATATGGAGTTTGACGCAAGCCTGGGGTACCTGAGAATCAGTCTGAGAAAGAACTCTGTAGCAGCCAATGCCCGCACATGCACACCCACTCATGGCCTGGGAATGATCTTCAGCACAACAACAGATAATAAGATAGCAATACAGTGCTAAGCCACAACAAACCATACCCTCAAGTCCTCCTGTGCTGGGGCCACATCCGCTGGGGCCGGGGAAGCACTCTTCTGCACGTCCTCAGGAGCAGCTTCCTCCAAAGCAGGCTCAGGCTTGTCCTCTTGGATGTCAGGCACAGGTTCTGGCTCTGGCTCTGGCTCCGGCTCTGGCTCCGGCTCCACAACAGTCTCCTCTAAATGTTCCTCCAAGTCGTTGCTGTCATGGGAGAATGAGAAATGTTGGCCTGTCTCTAAGACTCACCCAGACACTTTGAGCCATTCAGTGACTCCAGAGAAAGTTCTCAGGACAAGGGCTTGTTTGGTAAATTCTGGTGAACATAAGGATCAGAAAAGAATTGAGTGGTTCTCATTCAGTTACTACTAATCAACTCATTTACATATGTCAAAGAACCCTTGTATAGAATGGGCTGAAGAAAGACCGCTCTGAGGCCTAGCACAGGCCCAGCAAGGCTGGTGAGGACAGCTAATCTCAAAATACTCAAGACAATAAATGATATCGGTGGTGAAATACTCTTCCCTCGAAGCCCAGAGTGGACAGGTCTGGCTGACCGCACCTTGATAAAACATTGAAAGTAGCTCTGAGCAGTAGTGACACATAAACCACCCGTCAACAGTGCATGCTTCTACCCTAGGAACAGGGTGTTAGGTAATACAAAGAACAAAACCTAAGAAACACCACATTCATTGTTTGTGGTCATGAGGAAGTAATTTTAAATATGGGGTTTTACTTATGTGGCCCAAAACTGTCCTTTTAAAAAGATACTTTTATGTCGATGTATGTTTCTCAGTGAGGCCAAAGAACACATCACATCCCTGCAACTGGAGTTAAAAGAAGTTCTAAGCTACCATGCAGGTGGTAGGAGCTAAACTCAAGCCAAGGCCCTCATCGCTGAGCGCTCTCCCCAGCCCCCAGGACAGCCGTAAAATTTATTTCATTTACTTATTGTGGGGAGGAGGGCTGGGACACGTGTGTCCTGGCACACAGGTGATGATCGGAGGATGACTTGAAGGGAGTCCCAGGAATCTAGCTCAGGTCATCCTGAGTCATTTCAGCTTTCTCTGAGCCTTGTGCTGTACTGAGCTAAAAATGTTTCATTTACTTAGTTTTGGGTTTGAAATTTTATACTCCAGTTAAGTAAACTCTTCTGACACATGTGAGCACGTCTGCAGTCCCAGCATCTGAAAGGCTGGGACGTTCCAGGCTGGCCTCAGCTAACGGTGAGATCCTGTCTCCAAAACAATTAGTAACCTGAACCAGAAAAGTACCTCATAAACATTGAAACAGTTTTCACAGTACATCCTATAAAAATAAACAAGTATTGCTATTTAGTCAGAAATAACACAAGTAAGATCTTTTCCTAGAAAATTTCCATTGTTTTGTTGCTTTGCTCTTTGGAGACAGTCTCATTCCAAAACCTACTCATAGCAATCCTCTCCCCTCAGCCTCTGGAACACTGGGGTTACAGCATGCCCCTGACCTATGCAGTGCTGAGGATCAAACCCAAGACTTGGTGCATACTTGCCTACTTCTCTACCCGCTAAGAGACACCCACACCCTGCTCATCTCCTGAAATTAGTCTCTCCAGCACAACCTAACTTCTTGTTACAAGCCTGGGCATGTATAGAGAAGCTTCCTTACCTGACAGTCTGATCATAGAAAGTACCAGAGTCATCAGGCACCACCTCTGGTGTCTGCTGTCTTTCCTCAGGTTCTTCTACTTCTTCCTCAGATTCTAAGAGAGGAAGAGATGAAAATAATACAACTGGTCTAAATCCACAAGTTCCTCACTTTACAGGTTCTACTACAGACACAAAGAAAAACATAGTGAAGAAAGCAGGACTTTATGGGGTTAAAATAAGCATTTTAATTAAGAAGACAATCTTTAAAAAGGAAAAGGCTCTAACTCAGTGTAATGAGCCAGCTTCCTGGGTCTGCCTACCCACCATGACGGACTTTATCCCCCTTTAACTGTGAGACAAAAATAAACCCTTTCATCACGAAGAAACTAAGGCATCTGCCACAGGATTCTGTGAATCTGGGGTGGGGCTGGGGAGGCTACCCTCCACTGAGCCCACCAGCCTCACATCTGTGTTAGCTGAGAAAATCAAGTACACAACAGCAGTGAAGAAAGAGCACCTGTGTTTATTACAAAGGCAGCCTTTGCAGCCAAGCAAACTGAGAAGCTCAACAAGCTGGTGTGTGAGCCCAGTCTTGCCACACTGCCATGGTCACATGGTTCTCACCAGGGTGGCTGGATACTCTCCCCTGGGCCTACACCCCAGAGAAAACAGTGGGTCTCGGACTCTAAAATCTACACCCTCAAAAGTGACTCTCTTTCCTAGGGATGCAGCCAACAATAACAAAGACTGATGTAAAAAACAATTTCTTCTCATAAAGAAAATATCAGACTTTGTGAGAAACATTGCAGAGAAAAGCTAAGAGACGAATAAAAGCAAAAGCCACAATCTTAGATCATACATCTGCAGCAGGCCCTCCCACCTGCTGTTAGCTGTGTTACCCAGCCTACAGGACGGAGGACTGCACCTAACAGGTCTGACCCTGCACTGTGTCTGCCTTTCGTCCAGCCGTCGCCTACACTTTTAACAACAGAAAGCTCTACGACAGCATTCCCTGCAGAGCAAAGACAGGAACCTCTAATGCCCAGCCTACAGAACTGAGGTTCCCTAGAGGAAGGACTCATGCCACTCACCAGCTCAGTACAGCACAGGTATGCCAGTAACTAACCATTGACATTAACTAGGGTATTCCCTGCAGACCTTTCATGCACTGGTAGTTCATAAACTACACAGTGTAACAAGAAACATTCTCTTAAGTCAATCTGGTGTCACTTACAAATTCCACACAAGTAACCACGTCTACAGCTTCACACTTACCCTCCTGAGGCTCTGTGACAAAGCCACCAAAGACCTCATCTTGGTATCTGAAGATGTCGTTGTGAACATAGAACTTGTTGGCAACAGAGCCCTGCAATGTTAGCAACAAGTTTTCAGTTATTCAGACTTATAAAAAAAAACTGAATCATGAGCATTCACTGCTTCCTGCTTCTGATGCAATGTAGCCAGCTGCCTCATACGCCCACCGCCTGTCTTGGTGGACTGTACTATCAGAAAAAGCGAACCAAAGCAAACCCTTCCTTCCGCTAGAGACAAGTCACTACACTAGTAGTTCTAGCTGAGGGAGGTTGTGTCCCCAGAAGACATCTGGCAAAGTCTAGAAACAGTTCTGTTTCACAACAGGGGTTGGCCTCTGATAACTACTGAGGGAAGAACAGAGAGTGCTGTCAATAGCACGCCTGACAGCCGATCTCATCTGTGCCAAGACTGAATGTCCTACTGTGTGAAATCTTGCTTGTACATTTGTGAAGAATCACATCCTTACCAGATGGGCACCCACAGAAAGGAAGAGAGAGAGAGAGAGAGAGAGAAAGAAGGAAAGAAGGAAGGAAAGAAAGAAAGGAAGGAAGGAAGGGGAAGGAAGGGGAAGGAAGGGGAGGAAGGAAGAAAGGAAGAAAGTAAGAAGGGAGGGAGAAAAGAAGGAAGGGAGGAAGGGAGAAAGAAAGAAAGAAAGAAAGAAAGAAAGAAAGAAAGAAAGAAAGA
>NW_026587032.1:3719253-3745383 GCF_907164565.1 Psammomys obesus | reverse complement strand
AGAAAGAAAGAAAGAAAGAAAGAAAGAAAGAAAGAAAGAAAGAAAGAAAGAGAAGGAAGAAAGGAAGGAAGGAAAGAGGGAGGGAGGGAGGGAAGGAAGGAAGGAAGGAAGGAAGGAAGGAAGGAAGGAAGGAGGGAAGGAGGGAAGGAGGGAAGGAAGGAAGGAAGGAAGGAAGGAAGGAAGGAAGGAAAAAGGAAGGAAGGGAGAAAGAGAGAGAGAGAGAGAAAGAAAGAAAGAAAGAAAGGGAAGGAAGAAAAAGAAAAGAGAAAGGGAAGGAGGAGGGAGGGAGGGAGGAAGGGAGGAAGGAAGGAAGGAAGGAAGAAAGAAAAAGAGAAAAGAAAAACAATAGTCTTGCATAGAATGCCAAAGACAACCTTTACAACCATTTAGAGGCATTGTATATAGTCTCAAATCCAGCAAGTCTTTAAAACACCCTCTTATGTAAAAATATGAATCCAAGTATTCATGGTGGTATAACTCAAAGATTTCTCATGTGTGTTTAGACACACTTGAGCACAAATCCAATCATCTCACTTATTGTTCAATTTCTAAAGTTGTTCCCACATCCACAAAAAAGTGTGAAATCAAAACATACCATAACACTTTCTGTATTGAAATGATTTATGCAACAATACATTTTCTTAAAAGATAAATGCTTCCCTTGAAAGACAAAAGGGACCCATGATGAGCCTGAAATTAGCAATATAGGCTGGGAAATCCTCCCCATGTGGAAGTCATCAAGTCTTTGGTGATCATCTTCTTCCTCCTCCTCTTTGTTTCTTCAAAGTCATCAAGTCTTTCTTCTTCCTCCTCTTCAAAGACATCATCTCTTCGTTTAGTGTGTGCTGGCCTCAAGCTTGCAAACCTCCTAACTCAGCTTCTCAAAAGCTAGAATTTCTGGGCTCAGCGGTTTAGAGCACTGGCTGTTTGTGCAGGAGACCCAGGCTCAATTCCAGGTACCCACATGGGGCCTTACAGCTATCCATAACTCCAGTCCCAGGGAACCCACTGTCCTCTTCTGGCCTCTGAAGAGGACATGCATTACATGCATGCAGACAAAAACACTCGCACATATTAACACAAATATAATATATATCCCCCCCAAGACAAGGTTTCTCGGTGTAGTCTTGGCTACCATAGACTCACTTTGTAGACCAGGCTGGCCTCGGACTAACAGCAGTCCACCTGCCTCTGCCTCCCAGAGTGCTAGGACTATAGGCATGTGCCATCTTGCCCTGGCTTAAACTTTTTTTTTTAAGGTGGGAATTACATGTATCCACCATGGCTGGCAAGTATTTTACACTTTAATGTAAATCTTCTTTCAAAAATCTTGACTACACTCTCCATGGTGGTACATACCTGCAATTCTAGCACTTGGGGGAAGCCAAGGCAGAAGGTTCACTGATGTCTAGAACAGTCTGAGCTATACAATGAGGTTCTATCTCAAAACAAAAACATCCAAAGGTATTTTTTTAAAAGATAGGGATAGTAATTTTACTGTCCTAAGTAGTTATTTTTAGATGAATGCTGGAGAAAACACTTTTTTTTAAATTTATTTATTTATTATCTATACAGCATTCGCATTCAGCTTGTACACAGATCTCACTATAGGTGGTTATGAGCCACCATGTGGTTGCTGGGAATTGAACTCGGGACCTTTGGAAGAACAGCCAGTGTTCTTAACCTCTGAGCCATCTCTCCAGCCTCCATGGAGAAAACACTTTTGCCACAAGTCCTTAAGAGTGAATTCGTACTTGTGCAGCTTCCTGGCCCTGCTCTCCAAAGAAGGCACAGGAGATGCCACCCCTCAGTTTCCACCGGTGATACCTTCAGAAGCCTAACTACAAAGAACCATCATGAAAGGAACACACAGCTAACTCCCAAAGGAGGCTTGAGCAAGGCCAGTACCAGGCTGTGTCCACACCAAAACAGGACAGCATGAAGGGTTCACACTAACTAGATCCAGGACATGAGGGATATGGCAAACAGTTATTAATGAATCATAACTCACTAAATATACCAGAAATGAATGATGGGGTGGGTGGATTATAAGATAATGCCAGTGAATGAACACAGGGTAGTGCATGAGACCAGACATTCCCATCTGTCACCCTTCCATTCAGCCAAGAACCTCAAATGAAGACCAATATAATAGCATACAAAACTGTTGAAGAGCAGCATGTCTATACAGGAAGCAGAGATTGGTCACAGTTTACAAACCAGAAACAAAAACTACCTGACTATGCAATGGTAAGACCTGTACGTATGTTTTACCTAGGTTTCCAGTCACTAAATGGCATAATGGCCACTAAATGATGGGTAAAAGAAAAACACATGAAGTGTGAACAATATGTGACTGTGCTCTTCAGAACTGTCAATGCCAAGCAAATAAAAGTCAGATACTACAAATGACAAGGACCAGACACACTACCAGAGGAACACAATAGACAGTTATAAACAGAATCCTGGAACAGAAAAAACTAACTACTATACACAATACTGGCATATTTTCTGAAATTTAAGTATGGGTTATTGAGTGAGTTATACTGAACAATATTTCCTGAATTTGATAAAAACAGGATGCTTATGAGACAGAATTCCTTGTCCTTAGGAGATGCCAGCTGAATGGATACAAAGTCTCCTTCCTTTCAACTGGTTTAAAAGGAAGACAACTCCCAATAATGCATCTCTCTGGGCCAGCAGGACACCACAGCTCCAGGACAGAGCTCCAGGACAGAAGAACAAAAACACAGCTCTGCTCCTGTGGCCATTCCTACAACCCTGGGCTGCCAGGAATCTAGAGCCTACACAGCTTTTAGTCTGTAAGTGCTCCATCATTACAGACCCAACAGCCCCCGTGCAACGTACCTCGGGAGCAAGGACAAAGGTTTGCATGAACCTCCGAAGAGCCTGGTTGTTGTTGGACAGCAGCCCCATCACCTGGACCACCACCCCGTCATTCAGAGTGGCGTGGGCGTCCACGTGGCGGATCTTGGTGTGGCAGTTGGTGAAGTTTTGTGACATCACTTTCCTGTGGATTTCCTGAGGAATGGAGGCAAGAGTCAACCCCTCTGAACTCACCAGCTCAGAAACTACAACAGCAGCCACCAGCGTCAAGAACAGGCCCTGGCTGATCCTCTGGCTCCCCACTGTGTTCTCACAGATCTTGTCCTTGACACTCAGCCCTACCTCCTGCTCCTGTGAGCAGTTATTAGCAGTCTCAAAGGAATCTGAAGAGCAATATAACAAGCACACTGAAGGGAAGAAACCTGTTAGGTACATGCCAGCTCATCTCCTAGGAACCAAAAGCATGGCTGAGAGGGAGTTTCTAGACCTAGGGTAATGGTGGCATGAAGACCAATCCTAATCATGGACCAACCCTCAACAAGCTAGGGTCCTGTACTGTATAAAAAGGGGAACTAAGCACCAGTACTCACCTCTGCTCCCGCTGCCACGCCTTTCCTACCTTGGACTGTGCCCTCAAACTGTGACTCTGAACACCCTCCCTGCCCAAGCTGCTTTTGTCAGGTATTTGTCTCAGCAATGAGAAAAATCAACACAAAATTTAGACAACATCCTGCTTAAAATATAAATAAATAAATAAATCCATGGCTGGTGAAGTGGCTTAGCAGGTATTGGCACTTTGCTATGGGCCTGAAGATCCAAGCAAGACCTTTAAGATGGAAGCAAAGTGCATCATGACAGCCACACTCACCCCCAATGACTAACTGATATATAAATAAATAAGCAAACAAATAAATAAGTGGGCATAGGCTACTTCAGAGCTGGAGAGACGGTTCCATGGTTAGGAGCTCCCACATCTCTTGCTCTGAGAGAGGACCTGTGTTCAGTTCCCAGCACCCACACAGCAGTTCAACCACCTGTAACTCCAGTTCCTGGGAATCCCGAGCACTCTCTGACCCCCTCAGACACTAAGGCATACAACAGGGTGCACAGACATAGATGCCAGCAAAACACTCATATACAGAAAACCCCCTCAGACACTAAGGCATACAACAGGGTGCACAGATATAGATGCCAGCAAAACACTCATACACAGAAAACAAAATAAATATATCCTTAAATAAAAACATTATTGACTGTGTGTGCTCTAGTTCCAGTGTTCACAGCTCAGCCCCTTAAAAACAACTGTCCTGAAGCACTGGCTACAGCTTCGATTCCCAGCACCCACATGGCAGCTCACAACTGTCTTTAACTCCAGTTCCAGGGGCTCCAACTCCCTCACACAGACATACATACAGGCAAAACACCAATGTACATATAATAAAAATAAAATCAGTTTAAAATAGATAAAAAGAGCTAACTAAAACAAAATAAATTAAAAAAAAAAAAACTGTCCTACCACATGTGTGTGTGATCCAAGCACTTGAGAAACTGATGCAGGAGAATGACCAGACATACGTAGCAAGTTCCAGGACAGTCAAAAACATGTATCAAAATAAAATGTCTCAAACAATAAAATAACCAAGTTTAGAAATGATGTTGCTATGCTGAAGCCAGCTATCTAACGGAAAATGTACTGTGATAACACATAGGCATTTCAGCTCATCAAGGCATTACACAGGAATCAGCTCCCCAGGCACCATTAGACAGGAAGCTACGCCCTCTGCTGCTCTGAGTCCACAGCACCCACCTTCTGCCCGTAGACTGCATCTGCTGGCTTCCCGTTGGAATCCAAGCCCCCGTGGGCATAGGAAGAGTTCTTTCCATAAAATCTGTACAAGAGAAGGCAATTTACTTCTCATCTTCAAGGACCCGAAGAGCAGGTACTTAAGTGTTCAGGCTTGGTACCTAGCCACCTCACTGGTAGACTCACAGCAGGGACTCTGCTTATGTTTGTACACGACAAGTCCATTGCACATGCCAGAGCGGGCACAGTCTCAGTCAATGAGGTATGACCATGAGTGCAGTTTTCAAGTCCCGACTTCCAGGTTTCAGGGTGTGATGATCATGTTGGCAAGGACCTTGGAGTTTGTCAGCAAAGCCAGGCACTTAAAATCAAAGTCAAGTTCCTGCTTCCACTGAAGACAGCTGCCCTGTCACCGACCTGAAGAGTCTGTGCCTTCCACCTAGGAAGGCAGCAGGCCGTTGTATTGTGCATGGGTGCTATGAAGCTGACTTAATCCCTTTAGTTTTTCCTCATCTACTCACTCAAATACCCTGTTTTCATTAAAAGGACAGAGAGACGTACAGCAAAATACTAACCAAGGATCACCGACAACAATGGAGGTCAGACCAATAGACCGTGAAATAAGTGAGCCCGTGCTGTTGCTGTCTATCTATCCTGTTTCTATCCACCTTACTCCCAAAGGGTACTAACTTGCTACTTTTTTCTTTTTTTGGAGACAGGGTTTCTCTGTGTAACAGCCCTGGCTATCCTGGAACTCACTCTGTAGACCAGGCTGGCCTCAAATCCAGAGATCCACCTGCCTCTGCCTCCTGAGTGCTGCGATTAGAGGCGTGCACCAATGCGCCCAGCACCCTGTACTATTCAAGCTATTAAAAGGACTCACTTCGGCAGCCTCTGCTCTCTCCACCGCACCCTTGATGGGAATGGAAATGCAGGAAAAGGAAGCCTTAGGATAGAGCAGCATCAGCAAGACAGGCGTGTGTGCAGGCTCTTCCAGCTCCAGCTTGGGTTTGTGCTGATGCAGATTCTGACACCACAAACTTAACTAACTTCCAAGGCAGGGAAGAAAACTGACATAAACCCCAGCAAGAACTAAGAAAAAGGAAGAAGAGTTAAAACGTGTTTCTGCTGCTTAGAGGTAACTCCAGAGAGCTGTAAACCTTCTGAGCGCCAACAGCTAAAAGATAAAGCCAGCTTCTGGACTGCTTTACCAAGAAGTGGTCCAGAGAAGCAGAAACTGTTCCAGAAATAATAAACTCCAAAATAATATTCCAACCTGACTAAAGTAGAAAATATAATGCTCTGGCCCAGCAAACATATCTTACAACTTTGTGTGAAAAAGCATCCTAAGGCCAGCTAACTTTACACACTGCAACACTAAAAATGCCAGATTCAAACCACCTCACTAGCGAATTAATACAGCTCTATAAAGCACATCCGTGTGTGCTGGGCATGGAGGACACTTTTCTCCCAGCAAGGCAGAGGCAGCTGACCTCTAGGAATTGCAGGCCACGCCAGGGCTACATAACAAAGTGAGATCTGCGTCTAAACCTTTATTTATAGGTGCTTACGTGAAAAGCCACCCCACAACACCCCTCCTTGGCATGTGAGAGCACACCTGTGCAGCATGTCCGGGGCCTGGTTCAGCAAGGTGTAGTACTGTCGCACAAACTCCCGCCCGACCAGCAGGGGACTAGGCTTCTCCATAACCATCGCTTTGGTCGAGTCAACCTGTAAAACAACACCACAAGTCAGTCGACCAATCACAGGAGTTGTGACTCACCCCGTGCTAAGCAAACCAAACACAGCGTAGCTTCAGCACTCACTCTCCAGCCACCCTGGACCTCACTCTGGAGACCAGGACGGCATCAAACTGCGAAATCTGCCTACCGCAGCCTCCTAAATGATGAAATTAAATACAACCACACCCGGTAATCCTAAAAGAACAGACATTTTAGGAACAAACTAAATGCAGTTTTTACACCCCAATGTATTGTAATCAGATGAATACATGAGGGAAAAAAGGTATAAAATACTCCAAATATTCAGTTCTTAAACCAGAGATAAAACCCCAACAGTGCATATTTCCAGCACAAGGCAGCCCAGTTATTAAGTTCCTAAGCAACTCACTCAAAGGGCTTCCGCTCCTTCTTCTCTTCTCTTTCTTCTGGAACAGCTATGGCTATCCTGGGACTAACAAGTATGTGCGGCACTACCCCTTGCAGCACTTCTCTGAGCCCATCCTTGCTTTCACAGCTGAGGCGCACGCACCACCACCTCAAGAGATGCAGTTGATACCATACCACTCACCACATTCTCTAGTCTACATGGACCACACAGTTCTGCTATATTTAAAACAAAACAAACAACAAAAACAAAAAACAACAATAACAACAACAAAAAACTATAGGCCAGGTGGTGGTGATGTATGCCTTTAATCCCAGCACTTGGGAAACAGGCAGATCTGAGTTCAAGGTCAGCCTGATCTACAAGAATGAGTTCTATAGGGAGTGGAGGAGAGAAGGTTCAGCACTTATCAGCACGGCTGGTTTTCCAGAAGATGACATAGGTTCAGTCCCAGCACCTACACATGGCGCCAACCATCTAACACCCTCTCCTGGCCTCTAGTAGGCACTGGGCACATACCTGCTCCACATACGTACATACTGGCAAACACACGTGAAAGAGAACTGTAACTGGGGTGGTGATGCATGCTTTTAATACTAGCTCTCAGAAGGCAGAGGCAAGGCCAGCCTAGTCTACATTTCTATCTCCAGGCTAGCCACAGCTACATAGTAAGACCTTGTCTAAAAAAAAAAAAAAAAAAAAAAAAATTCAACCCCTACAAATAATTAGCATACTTATTGGTTTATTGTTAAAAAAAAAAAAAGACTATCAAAATCAAATAGTATATATAATTTTACAGTACACTTTACTAAAATTAACAGCTCAAAAGGTTATGGAGAGTAATAGTTCTGTTTATAAATCCTCAACAGCCTCGGACATATATGGTGTCTATTTTCTCAACTATTGGTTCCTAGGTCAGGCGATGGATGACGGAGCTGCCATTTGTTCACATCCCCCTAAGAGAGTCACGTAACAGCCAATCTTATGTAAGAGCTAATTCACTCAACATGCAAGCAAAGCAAAAGGTCCACATCTAATTACACTATAAAAGGAGATCATTTTAGTTCAGCTTTTTGGCCATTTTTTAAAGTATAATACATGTCATCAGTATTCTGCTTGCATGTGTGCCCTTGTAGATACCAGAACAGGAATTATAAATGGTTGTGAGCTGCCATGTAGGTGCTGGGAATCAAACCCTAGTCCTGTGCTCTTAACCTCTGAGCCATCTCTCCAACCCTATTTTAGTTTTAATCTGTGTATGTAACAACAGCACAGCATCTACTAGAGAAGAAATCACCATTTATTCCACTAATTTGGGAAGGCACAAGTATCTTAGAATTATCAAACCATTTATCCCATGTACATTTCTATTAACATTTGGGTTTCCACTGACATAGCACATTGCTTTCCTGTTTAAAATATGGGAGGGAGCCAGCTGGCAGTGGCAAAAGCTTTTAATTCCAGCACTCAGGAGCCACAGGTAGGCAGATCTCTTAGTTCAAGACCAGACTGGTCTGCTGAGTGTGTTTCAAGACAGTCAGGGCTACATGTGAGGAAAAAATACTTTCATGTTCATTACTCAAACTTTGGGTTTTAATATATACAACAGTCAATTGTCATAAGCAGTGGTTTACTGTCCTGCCATTTCATATAGAAGGAGGTCATTGAAAAGCCCTCTCTCTTCAGATCATGGCACTGTTAATCTATCCCATAAGCATAGCCACCATAATCTATTATCAGGAGACAATGTGGTAGTCAAATGGGACATCAGGTCTTTTGAGCAGGGTGGGTAACATGGACTAGTAATCAGGTTCTCATAGTAATTTGTACCCTATTCCGGCTCATGCCCTTTTTTTTTTTTTTGAGCTAGAATCTTGTGTTGGCTCCAGCTACTCTTCAAACTTCTTGGCTTGGGATAGCCCCTAAAAAATAATAATAATAAATCATCATTGCTCAGACTAATGGTGCTTACACCATGCATGGCTGCTGTACTGTTCTCTCTCTGAGTATGTGTATGTGTGTGTGTGTGGTTTTATGAGACAGTCTCACACTATGAACCAGGCTGGCCTGGAACTCAATTCCCTGCTTCAGCCTCCCAAGGGCTAAGCTGCAGCATGGCCCATTTCTTGCACTATTCTTGAATGTGTGACCCACTTATTTTATTTCACGAAAACCTAAATTACCCCAAGGGTTGTTCATTTTCCAACTATAGCCATGAGATCAGAGGTATAGAATCTCAGTCGGGGAAGCTCGGAACAACAAATAATCACAAATTTATTGAAAACATTTTTTTAGTGTATGTGTACCGCATGTATGTTTGGTACTCATAGAAGTTACGCATGGCTTGTGAGTCACCACGTGAGTGACAGGAACTGAACAAGGGCCTCTGGAAGAACACTTAGTGCTCTCAATCACCGAGGATCCCTCCAATCCTGTGATTTTTTGGTTAATTCAGCTGTGTGTTCTCCAACATGAACCTGGGATGATGTGGCCGGAAGCCCTGCCCTCCACTACGCTCCAGGTGGCACTGGAAGAGCAGTCTGTTTCCTGAAGGCTCAGAACCAACTCTGACCCTAAGTCAACAAACACCACAAAGGCGGGCCAGACTTCACATCTGCCCGTTCACCTACAACAACTTAATTCAGAATCTGATTCCAGTCTTCAGATCTCAGATAACACTGTAAAATGCTCCACCTCCTCCTTAGAAACAGTCTCCAAGCCGTGAATGCAGAGCGACCCATGAAGCTCCTGAGGTACGGATCAATGATCTGGAGTCCCCTACAACTTCAGCCATGGTTCTTCTCTTCTTCAAGTGACACCAGCAACCCTTGTATTACATGAAAGAAGGCACTGGAACCCCACTCCAAACCACTGAGTAAACATCCAGCTCCTGCCCGCTTTCCTGCCCTGACTAACCTCCCAATGGTCTGTGACCTAGAAGTTAGTAAGGCAAATACTTTTCTAAAAAATAATAATAATAATAATAATAATAATAATAATAATAATAATAACAACATCAAGGATACTCAGACATCACAGAAGGCCATGGTGGCTCACACTTGAAAGGCTAAGACAAAAGGATTACTGAGTTTATGGCGATCTACATTTTAAATTGCTAGCCAACTAATTCCACGCATTTCCTGGTTTAACCGTGAACCATGGGTAACACAGCGACTCTTTAGAAGGTTTTTATCTCACTCTCAAACTAGTCAACTCTCAAGTCTTTGAAGCAGATTAATTTTATGTAGCCCAGTCTGGCCCAGCCTTGGCCTCAAATGTTGGGCCTCAATAGGCTATCAACACCCACTTCTGCCCAACCTAAAACAATTAAAAAAAGAAAAAGTCCAAACAGATTCTTTCCAAATACATGTCTGCTCCATAATGACAAATGGAAACTGAATGCAAACCTGCGAAAATGATATAGTTCTAAGAAAACACAAGCTACAGGCTCCAAGTTTCAGTCAGAGCTTCTGATTATTACAGTGGCCTCTCCAAAGAGCTTTTAGAAATAGCTACAAATATGGACACACACCCCTCCACTTCCCAATGTAACTAACAGGCTAGTGATAAGGCTACCAAGATCAGCACCAGGAAGCAGGCCAGCTGGATGACTTCAACTGGAAATTGCAAAGTCTCCCACACCCTGGGAGGACCCGAGGGAGGGAGTCTGAAAGCACAGACACCCTGTCCTAAGCTCAGTAAACACTCTAAATGGCCTGCCTTGAGGTCACCTCTTCTTACACTGGTTCCCAGGAGGGTAACCTCTGGGGTAGGAAATAAATCCTACCCTTAATTATTATGAGTATGGTGCCACACGCCTTTAAACCCAGCACTCAAGGAGGCAGAGGCAGTCAGATCTCTGTGAATTTAAGACCAGTCTGGTCTACAAAGAGAGTCCAGCATAGCTAAGGCTACAAAGGGAAACCCTTTTCAGGTCTCAGGGAAAAAAAAAAGTAATTGATTTATGGAAATCAAAAGTGAAAGAAAATTAGTTAGGAAAAGCGGAGGGTTAAATAAGCCATTCTCACATTCCAATGTTTACAACTTGTTATTTCTATTACTGTGTGTGAGAGAGAGAAAGAAAGAGAATTCTGTGAATGCCACGGCTGTGCAGGTGCCCTAGGAGGCCAAAACTCCCCAGAGATGGAATTACAGACAGTTGTGAATCACCTGATATGGGTGCTGGGACTCAAACTCAAGTCTTCCAAAATAACAAATACTCTGAAACACTGAGCCATTTTTACCAGCCCCTAAGGAAAACAAGGCCTTCTAGACACAACAAAGCTGACGTGCATACATGAACCAAAGAGACTATGGCAGCATACATAGGGCCAAATGGAGCCCCAGTGTTGAGAAAAGAGGACACAAGCCCTCAGCCCCAACCCAGAAGCTATCTCTGATAATCACACACACACAAAAAAAAATTAGTTTTCTCTAACAGAGTCCCACTTAACCACACTGTGCCCAGCAGTAGATGGCCAGTGCAAAACAAATTCAGTGGTATTTTTGGAGTTTTTTTGTTATTGTTGTTTGAGATGCCTGTTTGTATTCTAATGAAAGAGAAAGAAAGGTCGTGGATTTGGCTGGGTGGGTGGGAAAGCAGAAAGGCTCTGAGAGGATTTGGGGGAGGGAAATTGTAATCAAAGATACTGTATGAAAAAATATTTTCAATAAAAGAAAATCATAAAACATACAGGACTGCAGTGGGGGCAATCAGAAGTAGGGTGCTCCCCTTGCACAGACATGGAGTCAGCCTCAGAGCCACAAAAATAAAAGACGGTAAACACACTCAACATCACTGATTCCTCAATTAGCACCTATTTCTGACTGGCTGGACTGGCTGGCTTGCGAGATTCTACACAAATTTTCAAAACGTCTCACTTGACCTCAGGTTGCTAGGTCTCGTGGCATCTTTGCTGAAATGGACAATGTCACTTGAGGGTCCTCTCCCTAAGTCCAGAAAACTACAAGTGTCCACTCCAGCTGCTGACATTGGGAGCAGGGACTATAAAAGCCAACCACCCTGCTGCCTAAGTTTCAACAGCTCTGCTACTCTGTCCAACAAAATCAAATAGGATGTCAACAGCTCACTTTGACAGTTTTAAGGTTTGTTTTTTTTTTTTTTTTAAGCAAAATGATATAGAAAGCTACAATGCAGAATATTACAGTGTGGAGGAGCAGGCCTCTGGTTCAATCCCCAGCTGAACTGTCACTGTCAAAGACAGAAAATTACTAAAAACAAAACAAACACCTTGGGGATGGAGCACTGCCTAGAATGCACAGGACTCTCAAGTCAGAAAATCATAGCACATGATCAAAGCAGAACTGGCAAGTCCTAGAAAGTACCAGTTTGACAACAAACAAAACATTTAAAATCCATCACTGAGCCAGGCACACGCCTGTAATCTGCACTCTGGAAGGCAGAGGCAGGCAGATCTCTGTGAGTTCAAGGCCAGCCTGGTTTACAAAGTTAGTCAGGACAGCCAAGGCTACACAGAGAAATCCTGTCTTGAAACAAACAAACAAAAATACCAAAATAATAACAACAACAACAAAACTATCACTGCTCAGGCAAGATCCCCAGGCATGCCACTTCAGTCGGCAACAAGCAGCAAGAGTAGAGGCTGGGCTACAAAGATGCAGCCTCAAAAGAATAATCTAGAATTCTTTCCTGGGCCCTGTCTACAAAGAACTTTCCCATGAGCATAAGACAAAAACAGACATAAATGCTGCCCTGTCTGTACAATGTAAGATTGGTATCAAGGAGAGACCACGTGTGCATTTAAATGACTGAAAACTAAAGAAAAATAAAAACCTTAAAAGCATCACTTACAAGACTGAAAACCAACACAGACTGTACCATATTAACTGGGTGTAAGGGCCAATCTGACTGTCCAAGAGTCACACTCTGCATAATAATCAGGAAGCCAACACAGAATCCAGACACAGAAGCTCACACCTGCAATGCCGGTTCTCAGTGAGCCCCAGCAGGAGGATTCTGAGCTCAAGGCAAGCTGGGCTCCATTGTGAATTTGAAACCAGCTAGGGGGAGATCTAAAAAGCAATTTAAACAGGTCAGTTGTCAAAAAGGCACAGCATGGTAGTGAGAAAAATGTCTCAACGCATTTTCAATACCTGCAAAGTAAAGCCAGATAAAGTCTTAATAAATTGATTATTTTAACAAGGTAGCTATGGAAACAGACAAATGGATTCATGAAACTTATCAAGACGGTGTGTGAATGGGGTTGTGGCTAAGTGATAGTGTCTGACTAGCATGTAAATGGCCCTGGGTTCAATTCCCTGTGCAAAACAAAAAAGAAAAAGTCCAAGGACACACCCACATACATATGACTAATTCCTAAGAACACAAACCACCTCATTCTTTAAAAAGAGGGCAATACAATTTAACACATATCCCCAACAGCAAACTCAAGGGGGCTGGTTGAGAGATGGCTCTATGATCAAAACAAACAAAACAAAAAACAAACAACAACACCACCAAAAAAAAAAAAAAACCCTACTTACTGCTCAATCAGATCGAGGCTTACAACTGCCTGTAACTCCAGCATCAAGGGGTTGACAGTCCCTTTTGGCCTCTGTGGATATGCACAAGTTCACTACACACGTGTACACACACACACACACTCAACCCTAAAATGGGTCAAATAAAATCTGCAGAAGCCAACAACCTTCCAGAGGAAAACTACATGACATTAAGTTAATCAGAGACCTTCCCCCAGTGTTTGGTTTGAACACAGTGCATGCTAGGGAGGCAGGCACTCTCTTCCTGAACTGTACACCCAGCCCTCTTTCATTTTGGAACAGAATCTCATTAAGTTGCCCAGGCTAACCTTGAACCTGCTGCCTCAGCTTCCTTAGCTAGAAGAGAACACACGGGGGCACTAGGAATATTTTTGGGGGGTAAACAATTCACCATCTTGATCATGGTAATAACTACACAAGCATAAACTTCAGACCACTCCCTTTAAATGTATGTGACCTCCTGTCCAATTAAATCTTGACAAAGCCATCCTTAAATTTCCCCCTACACTAAAAAAATAGTCTAAAAAGATATACATACATGCCCGCGCTCGAACACACGAACGAACACACACACACACACACACACACACACACACACACACACACCACACACACACAAAGCACCCACGAACATCGAGATCAGAAGACAACTTGCCGGAGTCTGCCCTCCTCAGTAAGCAATTCTTTAAAAGCAATGCAAAGTATTAACTAGTCTCTGAATAGTGTCAAAGTATCATTTTGAAACTATTTTACAAATGTATAAAAAAACACAAAAAAAAAAAAAAAAAAGAAAGAAACACTGTGCACCCTAACACTAAAAATATAAAGTTATCTGTGTTTGAAAGTTATACATTGTATTTCAATGTTTGAAATCAGACTTGGGGAATAGAAACAATGTCTTTCCAGGACCAGAGTAACTTTGTTGCCACTCTTCCACAGACGTTTAGCCCCAGCACTGGCTGGGACATTCTGTCTATCTGTCACCTAAATCCTTTGGACTGACTTATCTGCAACAATCCCTCCAAAATTCTCCCTGGTAAAAGGTTAATTTTAAGCTGGGTCAGGCAAAATGCCACATTAATTACCGCAAGGAAGAAAATACTTAACCAACTACAGAGAACCAGCCAGGCCTCAGGGAACGTGAGCCCAGCTACTTGGTAGACAGCAAGTTCAAAGCCTGCCTAGACTCCAGAGTTCAAGACCATGCAGATCAAGCAACTCAGAAAGAGGACTGGGAACACAGTACAGTCAATGATGGCCTATCATGTCCAAGACCCTAGACTTATTGACCAGGAACACATACACACAAAAGAAAAAAGAAAAAAGGGGAGGGAGGCAGAGTGATTATACCAACTAAACAGTAACATACAAATAATTAAAAATTTCTTAAGAGAGCTGGACACGGTAATACATGCCTGAAATCCCGGCACTCCAGGAGGCAGAGGTTTGTGCCTCTGTGAGTTCAAGGCCAGCCTGGTCTATAAAGTCCAGGGCAACCAAGGTTATGCAGAGAAACCTTATCTCAAGAAAAATTAATAACACTTGGGTACAGCTCAAAGAATTTAAAAAAAAAAAATCACACCTGGGCACAACTCAAAGAATTAAAAAAAAAAAATCAACGCCACAAGTTCCCATCAATAAAATCAAAAATCACTGAATTAACATAGGAAGCTGGTTGCTGGAATCCCAGCATTTCTTCAGGCTTATCTCTGAGCTGAAAGTTTCTCACACACACTAAAAAAAAAAAAAAAATTAATAAATCTTAGCAGCCTTGGTAAAAAAGCCTACAGACTCAACAGTCCCATTTCCCTTCCCTTGGGTATGAGCTGGATGTAATAAACAGAATGTAAAGGGAAGCACAGCTACCTTCCCCTCCTCACACCATAACGGAACCACGAGATCCAGTGCTATGGATGCCATGGGAGACTGTGGTACAGACCCCTGTGGTCCACCCCCAGAGCCATAAACCCAACCTAGTCACAAGACACACCCGAATGAGATCCTAAGTGTCAAGGTCATGAAGGACAAAGAACAGAAACTCACAGATGAGAGGTGACTAAGGAGACTAAAGGATGAGGTATTTGGAGTAGATCCTGGAACAGAAAAAGGACATTTGCAGAAGGAACCAAAATAAAGCCTATGTCAACAGGGTTTACCAGTGTTCATTTGTTTTAATAACTATACACTGACTGCATCGGATAAGGTAAATAGACCTGTGCTGCAATTCTTCTATAAATCTAAAACTATCTTAAATACTAACTTTTCCAGGAAGAGAAACCACTAGTATCAGAAAGCTGTACAATTTGGTTTTTTTCTCCCTTAGTAGCTCCTGACCATTCCAAAGTCAGCAGAGAACTAGTTCACTCCTGTCCAGCAGCCCACACCTCAATCCCAGCCTCAGGAACCCAAGCAGCCTGTGCTACACAGCAATAGCTCAGAGTTTAGGGATGTAGCTCAAGGGCAGAGCATCAGCCCAGCATGCACAGGGTTCCTAGTTCTGGTTTGGTTCCAAGCACCACAAAAGAGAAACTGACTAGATAAAAAGGTACATTACACTCAATCCTGAACAATAGCACCTACTCCTTGGCTCCCACAATGTACAGATGGACATGCCAGGATTTTTTTTTTTTTTAAGATGGAGCTTCATGTAATCCAGGCTGACCTGAACTCCCTATGTAGCTGAGGATAGCCCTGAGACCAATTTCTAAAACAGTAGACATGCCTACAGTTGTGCTTCAGTAGGAGTTCATACTGGATCCTGGTTCGTCTGCCCCACGGCAATAACCACCTAGTGACCAGTCACCAGAAGGGGATGTCCACAATGACACAAGCTAAAACACAGCATTCCAAAGCCAAGACACCCCTTCGTAGGAAGCAGCTTTCTGCTTTATAATGCAAACCATGCATTGCAAGTCTTCCTAGCTATCTGGTGCCCTCTTCTGGCCTGCTGGCACACATGCAAGCGGAATACTGTATAAATAATAAATCTTAAAAAAAAAAAAAAAAAGGTATTCCTAGCTCTAAACTCTATCCCCTGGCTAGCAGATAGTTTTACCAGATAAAGCTGCACATAAAAAAAAAAGAAAGAAAATTAAAAAAAAAAATCCTTAACTAGAGAATAGTAAATATTTCTAGCCAATAGCCACTGGTCACTAGCTCCAAATGGGGTGACAGCTGCTGAATCTATATTTAACTCCTAAACATGGGCAAAGGTTTCCCCACTAACTGTGACAACTACAGGAGAAGATATGACACTTATATTTTTTTATTTTTGAGACAGGGTCTTATTCCACAGTAAGGCTCTGCCTGGCCTGTAACTTACTGTATTGACCAAGCTTGCCTGGAACTCCGAGATCTACTTGCCTCTGCCTCAGAGTGCTGGAATTAAAGGTGTGCACTATACCTGGTCTAATCTATTTGACAATTAACCCCTCTGTAAGTCAAGTCTAAAGCATTCAACTCTATTTGAATAGTCTAACTTTATTTTTACATTGACAAAAAAAAAATGGAAGGAAAAAATTTGGTTTGTGTCAAATTCTGAGCTTTTTATTAAATCTCTTAGTACTGGACTCACTCATTTAAAAAAAAAAAACGTATGCAGCCAGATGTTGGTGGCACATACCTTTAGTTCCAGTGTGGAGGCAGAGGCAGGCAAATCTCTGACTTCAAAGCCAGCTTGGTCTACAGAGTGAGTTCCAGGACAGTCAAGACTACAAAGAAACCCAATCTCAAAAAAAGTGAAAAAGAACACACATTTCCAAAATCTAATGCTCAGACACTGGGCTGACAGCTGAGAACTGAAAATTACAGTGTGAGCTACAGAACAAAGTAGTTGCCCAGTTTTCTACATGTTAGAACTGTAGCTCAAAGACTGAACTCAGGGCTGGAGAGATGGCTTATCCATGATTAAGAGCACACTGACTGTTCTTCCAGAGGACCTGGGTTCAATTCCCAGCACCCCCATGGAAGCCTGGAGTTACAACTGCCTATAACTCCAAGATCAAGATCTGACATTCTTGCACAGGCATACATGCAGGCAAATCATTAATGCACATAAAATAAAAATAAATAATTAAAAAAAAAACAGACTGAACTCCAACAGTAGTAACTCTGACCAGCGCAAAAGGGAGCAGCCCAAGGCAACTTTCTGTCCCTGTGCTTCAACTCACTTCTTTCTGACATTAAGCTAGGGAATCAGTTTCCTATTCCTCCCCTCAGAAATACCTGCCTGAGGCCAAGAGCATATAGCTCTTTTGAACATGAGAGGGTGAAATTAACAAAAACCCCCCTCAATTAGATAATTTCACACCTTGATATATCTGACCTCAAGCAGTTAATAAAACTTCCCTGGTTAAATGCAGGTCACTCTCTTATTTTAAAATGTGATGAGCCAGTGCGGTAGCACACGCCTGTAATCCCAGCACTCAGGGAGGTAGAGGCAGAGGCAGAGGCAGAGGCAGGTGGATCTCTGCCAGTTTGAGACCAGCCTGGTCTGCAAAGCGAGTCCAGAACAGGCTACACAAAAAAGGGTTTCTCAAAGAAAAAAAAAAAAAAAAAAAAAAAAAAAAACCTAACATTGGCCTACCACTATCTTCAGGTTAACTGAAGCAAGTTCCAAGGAAACAATGTTATATTCACAAACAAGTCAACAAGTTCAGCACTCATTCTCAGTGTTCGGTTCTTTATGGCCACTTTGTATTTATTTGGAAGACAGAAACACAACATTAAACTTCTTTGGCTTTTAACTTTTTGCAAGGATGTACACCTTGAGAGCCAGCCCTAAAATTTCGTTTCCATAGTCTTGTTTCAGACAGAAAAATCTGTGAAGACTTGGGATCTACAAACTAGAATGTTTCATAAAACTGGGAGTAAAGGTGATCCTACACATTCAAAAATAATCAGCACACAGAATGACACGAGTCCAGCTGAGTAAGGGCTAAAATAAATGCGTTGATCTGGCCTTGGTAGGATACACCTTAACTCCTGGCACTCAGGAACTCCGGAGTTCCAGGCCAGTCGGAGCTCCTTAGTGAGAATTTGAAAAGTTGATCGCAGATAGTTTGGCAGGAGACCTAACGGCTGTGCTTGCCAACAAACCCAATCAGTGATTGTGATCCAACTCAGAATAACTGGACACTGGACACCATCCTTTCCCCAGCAATTTCAGATGGGACTTATTTTTGTGGCTCTGGTATTTGGACCTGGAGCTTCCTGTATTCTATGCCAAGGGCTCCACCTCTGAGCTGGATCTCGGGTCCTATCCAATTTCAAACTTTAACCTCAACTCTGGAGAGAATTTAAACTCTTTTGTTTCCTTGAACTTAGAATCTTTTCAGAGGTTTTTTTTTTTTTCTTTTTTTTTTTTTTAATCTGAGTTTGTTCTGTCTCAAAACTAAAACATCAAAAGTTAAAAGGGGTCTGCATGAGTCAAGATCTAGTGTCAGAACTTGACTTCCTGCTGGCGGGAATTTCCCATTACCTCGCGGTGCGTTTCGGACCCTGCTGAGGGGCACACATTACACCGGCTGTGTTTTCGTCTCTATTTCCCCCAGAAGCTAACCTAGAGGCGAATCTATCTATCCGTGTAGGCATCTGTGTGATTTCCAAGAAAGCCAAGTCCTTCTTTGTCATTCAAAGCCCCACTTGCAACCTCCGTCCTCTGCAGTCTCCCACTGGCTTTTGCACAGATGCCACCACGAGTCTTCTCACGCTGAGGTTTGAACCCCAGGTCCAAGAGCTCATTGGTCAAGGGTGACCCGCAGCCACGAAGCCTGCACACGCGCCTGCCCCTTCCGACTGGGACGGTCCAAGTTACCCACCTCCGTCTCCAGGCCACTTGTACCTACCGGACTGCACCTAGGTGACCGGGAAGGGCGGGAAAGGAGGAAACTCTCCGCATAGCGCAGGGGCACACGGCGGGGTTTGGAGAGATCGCGCCTTAACGTGGCTGACCGTCCCTGCCCCGGGAAGCCCTCGATCCCGGGGTCGTGCACCTCCGCTCTGCAGCTTTGGGGGGCGCGATCGCGCTCCCGGCGTGGGCTCTCCCCACCCCCATAGCCGAAGGCTTCCTTAGGGTCCAGGCCCAGCTACATCATCCCGGGGAGCCGGCGCGCGCCGGAGGATGCGCGTGGAACACGCGGGCCGAGCGGCCGCGTGACGTCCACCGGGGAGGGCCCCCATAAGGCCGTTGGCGCGGCGGACCACGCGCGGGGCCCAGGCAGGAGGCCGCGCCGGCCGTTGGTGGGGGTGGGGACGCGCCGCGCGGCCTCCCGGGGCTTCCTGCTCGCGGGCCCGGCTCGGCTCCCGCCCGGCTGGCATCCGCCCAGCCCCACCCGCGGCCCACGTACCTGCGCGGCTGAGCGGGAGGACACGGCTGCTGCGTGGGAGGAGGTGGCGGCGTCCCTCGCGCGATGCCGCGGCACGCGTGCCCGCCGCCCGCTATATAGCCGCGCTCAGCCCAACATGCTGCTCCCGGCCGCACGTAAGGACCAATGGCCGCCCCGCCGCCGCGCTGCTTGGCCGCGATTGGACAGCGCCTCCGTCCAGGGGCCGGGCTCCTGAGTGGCTGCTGCATCTGCCTATGACTGCAGGACCCAGAGCCCAGATCGACACAAAGCTTCACCAATACTTCGGGGGACTGTGAAAACGAGGGCGGGAGGCCCTCTGAGCGACACTCGGACAAGCCAATAGCTGCATGCACCCGCTCTCATTGGCTTACATATATTTCTCTGGGCGGAAACCCACTCCCCAGGCAGGAGCGGTTGATCCACAAGGTGGGGCCCGTGTACTTTGGGGAAGTAAACCCCATGCAACTAGGAGGTAGGCGCGGGTGAGCAAGAGAGCCATCAGCCAATCGCAACACAAGGTGGGGCTGATTGACAGGGAGGGATGGCCCTCTCCAAAGACAGCCTCAGGGCCGTCGTGCCCTCTGGGGCGGTTAAGAGGATGTGCTAGCTGCCCCTTCCGTTCCCTTTTCTTTCTCTTCCTCCTGGGTCGGGTCCTGTCTTCGAGGGCCCTCTCCCGCCTTCCCTGGCGACTTTGGTACCCGGAATCTAAGGATCTAAGTAACAAAGTTTCTCGTTCTTTTTCTTTTTTTTTTTACTCTCTACATCAAAACTTTTCTTTTTTGCATGCGTTTCGAAGAGCGCTCGCTGCATTACTCAGCACGATTGCATTGGCCACAGAGGACAGCGAAAAACTGACTTGGGCAGGAGACCCCAGAGCATTCCATGAGGCAGCCTCGCTGGCGTTTGAGAACACACGTGTCCCCGGCGGCTTCCAAGCAGGTGGTGCCCGGGTGGCCCACGGGTGACCCATGGTTCGTTTTCAGAAGGTTTTTCCTTCTTGTGATTGCAGAGACAAGATCCCCGCTTTGATCACCCTCTGGCCTGCCTGCGCCAGCGGGTGCGTCCCTACCAGCCATCGTCACATGCTTCTCAAATTGAAATGGGAACTTAACCGACTCCTAGGCAGACACGCCTAAGGGTCCCCCATAAAAGCCCTGGGGACCAAGCCGCACGTCGGCGTGCTGCTTGTCCAAAACTTGCGGCTTGGGGAACCCTCTGTTCACCGTGAGCATTTCATATTAAAGAGCTGTGGTCCTAATGCTAGACACGGACAGGACTCTAGTCTGTGTTCCCTTGGATTCCTGGAGGTGGAGGCAGGGGTAGAATTTCAGGTCATCCTGGGCCACATAGCAAGCCCAAGAAAATCCTGAGTGACACGAAACCCTGAAAACAAGCTAAACTAGCATTAATTCGGTATTATTTTTCGGGGCTTTTTGAGTCAGGGTCTCCCCTTGTAGCCGATGCTGGCCTGGATTTACCATGTAGCCTCTGCTGACCTCAAACTCAAACTAGGAGATCCTCCTTAATACTGGAGTACCTACAGGCGTTAAAAGTGTTACAGCAAGTTCCCATAAGAGAACACGTGGACAATCCCCTAGTGCAAAGAAAGACCCAGAGCTAGCCCAGCACAGGGAAAGGGAACCATGCAGAACCTGAAGGCCAGGAGTCACGTGAAAACTCTGGTTCTCCCGCAGCCAGCCGGAGTTGTCAGGGTGCTTGTGAACTGGCAGCGGGCGCTGAGCCCTGACGCCGCGCGAACCTTCCCGCACTGAGAACCTTCTAGGATTGCTTTGTAGAATCGAAACCGTAGGATTCTCTCTCTCTCTCTCAACAGTATCTCTCTCGACAGTATCTCTCTAAATAGCCTTGGCTATCTGTTTGTGCAAGCCAGGCTGGCCTCAAACCCAGAGATCCCCCTGCCTCTGCCTCCTGAGTGCAGGAATTAAAGGGATGTGTCCTCGTGTCCTTCTGGAAGCCTTTCTTTAAAGGATAAACCAGGAGATTCGTTTCGGGTCTTGCAGAAATATGTAATACTTTATTCAAAGAACTTTGACAGATTTTCACAAGGATTTTTTTGTTGTTGTTTTACAATTCTCTTATTCCTGGCTATCCTCCACCTCTTCCTCTCTCTTTCTCTCATTCGTGTGTGTGTGTGTGTGTGTGTGTGTGTGTGTGTGTGTGTGTGTGTGTATAGTTTTCTTTTTTGTTTGTTTTAATAAAGTCTCGCTTCATAGTGAGACCTTCACTTCTGGCCAGCCTGGAACTCATAAAGCTCCTCCTCACTCTTCCTCTGCTGGGATTAAAGTAGAGCACCACCACAACCAGCTTCAAAAAGACAAAGTTTTAAAGATGTCTCTATAAAGGGAGAAAACTGTAAATATGCATAGCTTTCTGTTGTTTGGGAATTGTATACATTCATGTGACCTTTCAGTCAAGACCCTATTCCCTCTCCTCCAACCATGGGGTTGTTTGTTTTGTTTGTCTGTCTGTCTGTCCCACTGGGTCCCCTTAGTGCCGCCTGTATTCACGTGGGCACAGGGCCATCTACTGGAGCAACAGTAACCCCTCTGATGCCATCCCCCAGAAGAGGACTGACTCCCTCTCCTAGTGACCGCTGATTGCCAGCAGCTCCTCAGCTAAGGGTGAAACTCGTGCCAGAACGTCTTCTGGCTTGACTTTTCCCAGGCTTTGTGCATACTGTCCCTATCACTTGGCCGGTCCTTCTGCCCCTCTTCTACGAAGGACCCTGAGTCGTGGAGGTGAATACCATCCCATTCAGGGCTGAGAATGCCATCATCTCAGCTGATCGAATTATGGGTCTCTGTGTCAATCACCATCTCCTGCAAAAAGAAGCTTTTCTGAGAGTAAAAAGATTTACACCTCTGAGGGTGGCACACAGGCCCTGAGGTCCTCAGATCATGGGGTTGGCGTTCAGGGGTTGGGGGTAGGGGGACAGTCCCCTATAGACTTCATGATATTCTGTAAAGAGAAGTGTTCTACTATAATCTACTTCAGGGCAGCATTGTATGTAGGCTGAGGGAGGACTCCCACCGTAAGCAGACTACCATGTAGGAAGACTGCCTCAACCGCCTCAAATCAAACAACAGAAAACAGTCCCACCCAAACATCTGGCTAAGTAGAAAAGTCAGACATAGTAACACTGTAACAGGGGCTAGAGATGGCTCAGTGGTTAAGAGCACTGTCTGCTCTTCCAAAGGACCTGGGTTCAATTCCCTGCTCCCACATGGCAGCTCACAACTGATTCTAAGGGATCTGATACCTTCACACTAATGTACATAAAATAAAATAAAAAATAACACTGTAACAGACACAACCCAATCTCCATTTCCAAGGGACAGTCATCAAAGCATCCAGAAGATGAGGGCAAGTCTACAGGCACACTGTAGAGCTGGTCAGAAGACAGCCAAGAAAGGGAAGAATGGGAACATTATGCTGGGCATGAGGTGGGACAACATGGTAGAGGCTGCTACGGAAACATACACTGAAGAGCCTGAGCTGACCATCCATTTCTGTGTCTTTACACTGGGCTTGCACTGCTGGGATTGAATTCGAGTCACAAGAAGCTGTTAATGATTACTGACAGTGGGATGAACTTTGTCCCAGTGGAGAAGACAGACTTCGTTCTGTCCCTTTGCTACTGTAGGATTTCCCCCCCCCCCCTCTGTTGAAATGTTTTGTTGTTACTGTTTTGTTTGAGCCAGGGTCAAACAGTCTGGCACTTAACTTCTGATCTTCCTATCTCCACCTTCCAACTGCTGGGATGACAGGCATGAATCACCATGCTCAGCTGGTGGGTGCACACACATCACGATCGGCCTTTGAAGGGCAGAAAACAACATGACAGTAAATAGTTGTTCTCTCCTTCCACCATTGGGGCCTTCGAGAGCAAGCTGCCTGGCTGCCATCACCCAGGCCCATGATATAAGGCTCTTTTTGTTTTTGTTTTGAAACAAGATCTCACCACGTAGCTTTGGCCAGCTTGGAATGTGATGTATAGACTATGATGGTGTTGAATTCATAGAGATCTGACTGCCTCTGCCCCCCTCAGTGATGGGATTAAAAGTGTGTGTCTTCACTTTGGGGCTGGGATTAGAAGTTTGAGCTCATTTTGAGCTACATAGTAAGATCTTGTCTCAAAAAGGGGGGAAGGGTTGGGAGAAGAAAGAAAAGAAAAGAAAGCCAGGTGGTGGTGGTGTGCTCTAATCCCAGCACTTGGGAGGTAGAGACAGGCAGACTTCTATGAGTTGGAAGCCAGCCTGACCTACAGAGCAGGATCCAGGACAGCCATGAGTACACAGAAAAGCCCTGTCTCAAAAAAAAAAAAAAAAAAAAAAAAGCCACACAAAGAAAAGAAAAAGAAATAGAAAAGAAAAGGGGGGGGGGAGCCAGGATGACAAGAGCTCTTTCCACAGTCTAATGATGGGAATTTGATTCCAAGAACTTATATCATGAAAGAACCACTCATGTGAACTATCCTCTGACCTCCAAACACATGCCCTGGCATATAAATGTGAGAATTCACATACACAAAATCAGTAAATGTAATCTTTAATAAAATTTTTAAATTTTTTAGTTTAAAATTAAAGCCTGATGGTGGTGGCACATACCTTTAATTCCAGTGCCCTGGATGCAAAGGCAGGGAGATCTCTTTGAGTTCCAGGCCATCCTGGTCTAAAGAGCAAGTTTCAGGGCAGCCACGGCCACACAGAGAAACCCTGTCTTGAAAAAAAAACCAAAACTTCAAATGACAGACAACTCCTCACATACAAATATATTCCCCTTGGAATCTTAGGGAATTACGTGTGGTTTCATTGCAACAGGAACTGCATCAAGGCCAGAAGAAACCCGTATGTCCGTTAGGTGGGGGCTATCAGTGAGGTATGTCAGGGGCAGGCAAAGGAAGTTTGACAGCAGGAGGTGAAATAAAGATGGCTTTATTGACGTATCCCAGAATACATCTGGGGCCATCAGTGCTTGGCACTGGCTCCGTGGCTTTTGCATCAGCCTTTGAGGCAGTTCTGTCATGAACACATAGGTGGGAGGTCCTTATTCCAGAGAGGCTCTGGAAGTCTCCAGCAGAGTTTGGGCGAGGAGGCAGAGAGTGAAAGCCAGACTTCTCAGAAACTTTCTGCGCTCAGCAGACCACAACTGTGCCTTTTCCAATGAGACTATGATATGAGCTCAGTCTGGGGCTGGAGTACAGAGGGAGGGCCTTTATTTCTTGGGCACCCCTGTCTCAGCCTTCTGGACACTGGAATCTTCTTTTCTCTTTTAATTTAATTTTTATTTTTGTGCGTTAGTGTGAAGGTGTCAGACCCCTTGGAAATGGCGTTGCAGACAGTTGCGAGCTGCCATGTGGGTTCTGGGAATTGAACCCAGGTCCTTTAGATGAGCAGACAGTGCTCTTAACCGCTGAGCCTCCCAGTGGACTCTTCTTACAGCCACCACACATTTATATCAGGGTGAAGGGTGCTTGGGACATGTAATTATGTAGTCCAGGCTGGCCTTGAACTTTCAGCAATCCCCCTGCTTCCTATTCCCAAGTGATTAGCTCACCAATGTTCACTACCATGCCCTGTTATATTTTTAACATCTATTTTATTTTAGTTCATTTAAGACAGGCTTTTATGCAGCTCAGACTGGCCTCTAATTCATGACTCCCCTGCCTCAACCTCCAAGCGTAGCGGGAAGATCTATTTAGAGGCGCGTGTGTGCCCGCCCAGCCACCATTCAAGCTAGTCTTAGATTGTTCGGCTTTTTCCTACTAGCCAGGATAAACTTCTGTGTTCAGACTGTAGCACGGTTTCTGACTGAATGCTTCCCGACACGCAGAATGACAAGTTATGGATCTTCTCTGAGCCCTTCAGCTCAAGGACACACACGGCTGATGGTAGAGACAAATCTAGCCAACGGTTCCTTTTGGCACTGCTGAGGAAGGCCAGTCTTCTTCATGGGTATCAGAGTTACCCATGAAGTAACTCAGTGTACTGGGCTCCATAATTGGATGTGAACAACACATTCTCCCAGATTTTTCTTCTTCTTAGGATGAACGTGCTGGTTAGATTTTTGTATCTTGACACAAGCCAGAGTCATCTTGGAAAAGGGGCTGTAACTGAAGAATTGGTTCACCCAACTGGCCTATAAGTAGGTCTGTGGGGGTATTTCTCCCTCCTGAGTGCTGAGGTTAAAGGCCTCAGCCACCTCTGCATCTTTCTGCCTCAGCTTTTGTTTTGTTTTGTTCTGAGACAGGATTTCTTTGTGTTCCTGGCTGTCCTGAAACTTGCTCTGTAGACCAGACTGGCTTTGAACTCAGAAGTCTACCTGCCTCTGTCTCCAGAGTGCTGGGGTTGAAGGCGTGGGCCATCACCTGGCCCAGTTCTGCTTCAACTTTTCTTTTTCTTTTCTTTTCTTTTCTTTTCTTTTCTTTTCTTTTCTTTTCTT
>NW_026587032.1:3666093-3719243 GCF_907164565.1 Psammomys obesus | reverse complement strand
TTTTCTTTTCTTTTCTTTTCTTTTCTTTTCTTTTCTTTTCTTTTCTTTTCTTTTCTTTCTTTCTTTTTTTTTCTTTTCTTTCTTTCTCTTTCTTTCTTTCTTTCTTTCTTTCTTTCTTTCTTTCTTTCTTTCTTTCTTCCTCCCCCTCCTTCTCCTCCTTCTTCTTGAGACAAGGTTTCTCCGCGTGTAGCCTTGGCTTCCCTGAAACTCCCTTTGTAGACTAGGCTAGCCTTCGAACTCACAGAGATCCACCCACCTCTCCCTCCCAAGTATTGGAATTAAAGGCCTGCGATACTACGCTTGGCTCTGCCTCAAATTTTCAAGTGCTGAGATTATAGATGTATACTGGTATGCTCTGGGTCTTTAAATTTGGGATATATATGTTTTTTCAGGGCAAAGTCTCAAGAAATCCAGAATGGCCTTAAACTTTTGCAGCCCAGGCAAGCCTTGAACCCAGAATCCTTCCGCTTTAGCCTTTTTAGTAGCTGGGATAACAAGCCTGCGGACCTAGGCCCAGCCACTATAGTTTAGGGGTGAATCGTTGAGCAAGGGAAATGGTCCCTTTAGAGAAATGCAAGGATCCATCTTGCCTAGGAGCCTTGGCTTTGCATTCCCTAGCCCCGCACTGAAAAAAAAAAAAAAACGACCCAGTGCAGGGTACAGCGCAGGTCTCCACAAGAAAGCATCAGAGCGGCCTCAAAAAAAACAGCCTTGGAGTTCTGAGCCGGGAAGGAGCGTGGCTTGGTTCCAAAGAGGCGGAGCCTAGTGAAATAGCCAGGTCAAAAAGGGGCGGGAACCAAGTGGAGGCCGGCCCAAGGGAGGGGCCTGGCCGTATCTGGGCCGGAAAGGGCGGGGCTGAGCGGAGCCCAGCCCCAGGGCGGGGCCTGGCCGAAGGCTGGGTCGGCCTGAGGGTGGGGCTTTCAGGAGCGCTCTCCGGAAGCGCCGCGTTGGTGTCCGGGAGAGGCGTTCCAGTGGTCGCTG
The DNA here is from genome assembly GCF_907164565.1 of Psammomys obesus. NCBI lineage: Eukaryota > Metazoa > Chordata > Mammalia > Rodentia > Muridae > Psammomys > Psammomys obesus. Next base: position 3,718,262 of record NW_026587032.1, on the reverse strand, counting down.
CCGTCGCTACCTGTGCTGCGTCAGTCATGCCGGTAAGTGGCCGCGCCGCTCCGCCGGCGCGAACCGCTCTCTTCGGCCAGATGCACCGTTTCCGGGCCAGACGCCGCTATCAAGGCGCCGGCCGTGGCCGGAGCAGCAACCGTTTTACAGTCTACCCTCTGCGCCCGCCCACCAGCCTCGCGACCCTCGGGAAAGCTGCTGAGAGCGGTGTGATGGAGAACACAGGCCTAAGGATCGTTCTGGAGAGTCTTCGAGGGGTGGTCCCATCCTTCCCTGCATGATGGGGAGAGGGAGGCCGGGAGGTAGGGTAGAGAACCCACACAGGGACTCCGGTACCTATCCTTTCCACGTGCATGCCCCTGCCGCGGTGTTTTCAGAGAAGCATACACCTCTCTACTTCTGCCCACTCTGGCCTGCTTCCACTTGAGCAGTGGGCGGGACTGAAGGGACAGGGTACTTTTTTCCTTTCCAACCAGGAATTCCCAAAGTTCAGAGCAGAGTTGAAGGAGCTGAGAACAGTGCTTATCTAGAACTCACCCCACTCCTATGTGTGGTGGCTTCCAACCTCATTGGTTAGTTAAAGTAAGGCTTTTCACGAGGCCCTGACACATTACACAAGAAGAGAAGGGAAAACCTAGTGTTTCTTGGGAACTAGCTAGATAGGATCCAGGATGAAGCCAGACCACTTGGGAAGTGCTGGGCAAAAACCAGTTATACCTGCTTAGAAGAAAGCTCTAATCCCAGTTGAGTTCCTGAGATACTGGTTAAGGTCATGGAGTGGGGAGCATTTTCCTCCCGGTGCCTCCGAACCCGGAGGTCTCCCGCGGGTATTCTGTATTTTAGCAGCTTATTTTCTGGGAGTGAACCTGAGGCTTACACCTGGCACAAAACCTTAAAGCTCAGGTATCATTTCTTGCGGTTTTTGCCCTTTGTCTGGAGACCTGTCTTCTGATCACACAAAGTACAAAGGAAAAAAAAAAAAAAACTTGATAAAATCTATCCTACCGGTCAAGCTAGTCGGCCCTGTCGTGCGAGAGATTCTTTATGACCCTGGGATTCTAGCGTGAAGGCTGCCAGGCTCTTCAGGGAGCAACAGTGAAGAAAAAAACAATTTGAGGCTCCCTCTATTCTGTGTCTGCCTCTGGAGACATTGAGCAAGAATTTTGATGGTGGGAGTGAAGCATACAGTAAGGCACCTTATCAAGACCAACAGCTAAAGGCAGTGAGGTGTTGGTCAAGTGCTGCCTCCAGTCTAGCCAGGGAAATGAGTCTTACCCGAGACGGTTTGCTGGCCAAAGCTTAACCCAGAAACCTGAAAGTCTGTGCTCTTGGCTTGCCAGCTGGGCAACCTCAGGCAAGCTGTTCTGCTGCTCGCTACTGTCATCTCTTCATCTAGGGACTGATGTGGGGCTGTGGTTGGTATTAACTGGAATCATATCATCAAATATATAACACAGCCAGTGACCCAGCAGTTAAAGTATCTTTTATTTGCCCTAATGTAGTTGTCATCTCTGAGGTTTACTGCTAACCTAGATCCAGTTCTGGAAGCTTCTAGCCTCCATATCATCTTATCTAGGCCTAGAATGTTTTCAGCCTCTGAGACCTACTACTGAGTAAGCTCACCCTTTCTAGTTCTTTCTGAACTCTGGCTGGCTGGTTCAGCTCAGCTATTCTGGTTCAAACTCAGCTCCAAGCTGACTGATTCAATCTGGCTTTTCTGTCAGTGTCTGACTGAGTTGTTCTGCTTGGCCTCATACTAATGTTGGCAATCTATTCCAATCTTCTGGCTTCGACTTGTTCTGTCTTTACCTGTGTCTAGCTTGTTCTCTCTTCAGTTTGTCTCTGTGAAACCATTACAGTAAAACTGCCTCTAATTTCATGAACTAAACTGCCACAAACTCAACTCCACTGCACTGACTCAACTGAATTGCCTGAACAGAACTAGCTAGACCCCAGAGGTCTGCATGCCTCTTGTCTCCTGGGTGTTGAGATTAAAGGTGTGTACCACCATACCTTGTACCTAAGCTTTTCTTTACCTGAAACTTGCTCTATACCAGGCTGACCTTAAACTCAAGAGATCTGCTTGCCTCAGTCTCTAGAATTAAAGGTGTGTATGTATTCCAGCCTGATCACACATACCTAGAAGGGTTTTTGGATGTGATCTCTTGCCAGAGCAGCCATGTTCCAAATTAAAATTCCTCTACACCCATCTGTCCCCAAGGAGTAGTGACTCTTATGAAGATATAGGTCAAGTTGAGTAGAACTGGCTTCCACCCCATTTTAACATGGACGTCACTGGTTAAAAATTATCAAGTTTTGTATATTCTGTCCAACCCAGGCCTCATGAGCTGTGTCTCTGTGAATCAGTACCTAACCCCAGAGCTTCAGCTTTCTCATCTCAGAAGGAATAGTAAGAGGTTCCCAGCTTACAGAATCATTGTAATGGTCAAAGGAGACAGTGTAACAAGGTGTTTAGAAAAAGGCCCAGCACATCAGAGATACATAGATAGTAGTAATGAGGAATCTAGACACCAGTGTTCAAAGACCCAGTGTCCTTCTCTAGAAGAACAGTATCTTCCTCCTCCATTCCCACCCACTCTTCCAGTTCTGGAGAGTTGTTACAGAATTGTACCACCTACTGAAGCAATATTTCCTGGGCATATAATACATAATAATACAACAATATGTTGCCATATAACATTAATTTATACATTATATTTAAGAGGATTCATTTTGCTTGTTTGTTATCCTATCGTCTTACACTATAGCCCACGATGGCCTATAAGTGAATATGTAGGCCAGGCTGATCCCTTTTTCTTTTAAAAGATTTACTATTTATACATCATTCTGCCTGCAGATCTCACTCTAGATGGTTATGAGCCACCATGTGGTTGGTGAGAATTGAACTCAGGACTTTTGGAAGAACAGCCAGTGTTCTTAACCTCAGAGCCATCTCTCCACCCCCCACCCCCCCACCAGGTTGATTCTTAAACTCATAGCAATCTTCCTGCCTCAGCTTCTCAAGTGTTGATCTTACAGAAGAAGTAAGCTGTTAGACCCGGCTCAATGCTTTTGTTTTGTTTTGTAGCGCTAGGTCTTGAATCCAGGGCCTATGTATGCTATGTATATGCTCTGCCACTGAGCAGCAACCCAAGACCTATCGGACCCTTTTTGTAAGACACAAAGCAGAGGTCTAGAGGCATTGGGGAGACATCCAGGAATGAAGCAGGTCTAGGGATACCCTTGTGAAGGCTAGATCACTCTGTTCCTTAGGCAGACTCTTGTCCCCCTCGTGTTTAGTTGCACAATTTACAGGGGGAGGTGGAGAGCTCTGAGTTGGAATGCTGGCTTTCCCTGGGCAGACTCCTGACCTCTGACCTCTGTACTGTGAAAGAAAGACTTCCTTGCTGTGGTCACTTCAGTTTGGAGTTGAGATAAATGCCTACGTTAGGACTTTAGCTCCTTGGGCAGCAGAAATTGTCCTCTGAAACCCCCTTTCAGAGCTTCTGCTGAGAGTCAGATTGTGGGGGCTGGGTACTCCATTGTGCTAAGATTTCCCTGGAGCAAAGAAAGCCTCTCCCCTCAGGGCTTTGGCACCCATGACACCGTCACCTTAGTGACTCCTGAGCAGGAGGAACTGAATGCTTCTCTTTTCAAGCTGGAAAAATACTGCAGAAAAGAGCTATGAGGCTGGGTCAGCTGGTCAGCATGCTAGCTGCCAAGCCTGGTGGCCTCTGACATCCACACTTAGGCCGTGGCACATACTCCCATATGCACATAGGTGAATAAATATAAGTTACTTACTGCTTACTGTCTTTTAGGCTTGTTTTTATGTGTGTAGAGACCAGAAGAGAGCTTCAGTTCCCTAGAATTGGAGTTAAGGGTATTAACTGTAACATCAGATTTGGTTTGGGGGACAAACTCAGGTCTTCTGGAAGAGAACAAGCGTTCTTAACTACTGAGGTATCTCTCTAGGCCCCCCCCCTTTTTTTGAGACATTGTTTCTCTTTGTAGCCTTGGCTGCCCTGGAACTCACTTTGTAGACCAGGCTGGCCTAGAACTCACAGAGATCTGCCTGCCTCTGCCTCCAGAGTGCTGGGATTAAAGGTTTCAGGCCACCTGGGGGACCGATGCCTCGAGTGGTATGACAGGTGCCCAAACGTGGTTCATTAAAAACATTACATGAAATTACCTTTAGTCTGTGTGCATAAATATGATTCATGTTTAGACTCATCCCATCCCCAAGATACCTCATTATGTGTATGCAAATATTCCCTAATCAGGGATGTCTCTGCTCCCAAGGACATGGATCAGGCACACTCAGCCCGTCCTAGAAATATTTAGATGTTCTTGAGGAGGAAGGTGGGCTTTGAATGTGGGTACGCTGTTGGCCTTCTGTTTGTATAGTACTTGGGTTTCTGAAACAGGGAGATAGAGTTTGAGGACCAGTGTGGACTGCCTGGTAAGTTCCAGGCTAGCCTGGGCTACATAATGAAACCCTGTTCTCAGAGTAGTAACAATAACAACAACAAACCGGGCACCAAAAGAGTGAGGAGACCAGAGCCCACTACAGCAGAGAAGCCTGCATCTGAGGGGGGGACTCAAGTGCCCGATTTATTGTTCGGGGGCTTCTTTTTCTAGGGTTCAAGAGGAGGAGTTTGGTTGCCAGGAGTGTAATTTGGGTACTTACCTATATTGACGGATAGGCTTTGTTCACTGTGTTTGTCCTCTCCCATGATGCACCTGCTTTTAATCGTATGCATACCCAATTATGCATAGACAAAAGATAGAAAATAAAGAATTCTCCCTAAAATTTCACTTAAGGACAGTTTACCTCGTATGTATCTACTCCAACACAGTGTAGGCTTGATCAGCCCGTTCCCAGTAGTTCCCAGGTTGTGTTTTAGGATGTTTGAATAGAAATAGGGAAATTGGGGGTTGCCGAGGTGGGTGACTTCTTTCCAGTGCTTAAAGCAAGGTGGGGCCCGGGTTGGGGAGCAGTCTTGGGTTGCAAACAAGGTGCTGGGTCCATTGTCAAGAGACAGGTGTATAGCCCAAGCCATTCCTTATGCTTGGCTGTCTCAGTACTGGGAAGTAAACCCAGGGCCTTGGCACAGGCCAGGCAAGCAATGTGGTGAATTGTATTCCAAGGGCTAAGATGTTGTTTTTCAAAAGGAAGAGGGAAATAGAAGAAAATAGTTATCGGAATCCAATAACTTTCACCTAAAAGCATCTAATCCCATCGTCTAATTTTATTAACATATTAGCTATCTATTGCCCTTTAATACTTATCCCCAAACCTAGAGTCAGGACTTGGGAGTGGCTGAGCAGAGTGACTAGGCTTGGCTTGGGACCTGAGGGAGCAAACAGTGCAGGCCAGAGGCTTGCCCAGCTGGTGCACTCCTTGGAGACTCTTTCCCACCAGGTAGACATCTGTCTGCATAGATACAGGAGTGTCCTTTAACATGGCAGCGGGCTTCCTCATTATGATTCATAACAGTAGGAAAAAATAGTTATAAAGTAGCAACAAAACAGTTTATGGTTGGGGGTCACCACAAGATGAGGGACTGTATTGAAGAGTCGTGGAATTAGGAAGGTTGAGAAGCACTGCTCTAGAGCCACCCCAGAAGGGAGCAGGGCACAAGCTAGTACTGTGCCCAGTTTAGTCATATAACAGGGCTTTAGCCTTATGTTCAATACACACAGGCTTACCCTTTGATGTTATGGAAAGAACTCTCAAGGGCATAAATACCAGGAGGCAGAGAAAGTTCATGGGGTTCATGGTGGAGGCTGGCTGCCACCTATCAGATGCTGCATTTTTCGCATTTTTCAGCCTGGAGAAGTACCCCCATGAGTTCAGCTACTTAGAACATACAATTTGCAAGGGTTGGAGCCCAGAGGTTCTCGTTTCCAGATTGTGAGGGAAGGGAGGATTATCACAATCCCTTTCAGAAAACAGCTGAAGACCCAGAAGTTAAGCAGTGATGTTTTGATGGGTTAGGCACCCCTCTTGTCCCCTGCTGTTCCCAGTATTTTGGGTACTTGCCTTGACTTGTTCGATATCTTGGAGGTTGCAGGACCTCAGGAACCTGGGATCCCTTCCCATCTGCCTACAGTGCTCTAGGGAGCTTAGGAAGCCCCTCCCCTTCCTGGAACTCAGGTGCTGCCTCTGAGCGTGAGGTGCTTGGATCAGAGCAGTGGTGGTCACATACCAGAGCGACCTGTCTATTGACATAATCGATGTTTCTGTCCAGGCTGCTGAGCAGACCTGCAGTGTGTGGAGAGTCCCTGGCGACTCCAGTGTAGAAAATAATGTTCTAGTGAAGAATCAGGTCCCACATCAGCTCTGCTGGGAGTGGGGCCACCCGTGGCTGAGTTCCCTGGTCCTGAGGCAGAGCCCACAGCTCACAAAGCAGACCTCAAGGGTGAACTGGAAGAGAGCATCTCAAAGAGACCTTGTCATCCTGGAGATTGCCTCTGTGGGTCCTGCCTGTGATACACAGAAGCCTTGTATCCCCTCTCTTACCTGTTGACTAGACTGGGCGCACAGACAGGCTCCCAGTGAGACTGTGCCTGCTCTATCTGCTCCCTGTTGACTTGGGACAGTGTATGGGTCTCGGCAGGGCCTGGCTCATAATCTTCCTTTCTTGCAGAAGCACGAGTTCTCCGTGGACATGACCTGTGAAGGCTGCGCTGAGGCGGTCTCCCGAGTCCTCAACAAGCTGGGAGGTGAGAGGCTCTCCGTTGGAGGTGGGATGGGGAGATAACTACATGGGAGACACACGTTCAGGTGCATGAAGCCGAGAAGAAGGATCAGCCACAGCTGCAGCTCAGCTGGTACTAACAGTGAAAATGAAGTGTGCGGGGCCCTTGTATGCACTTTGCTTATGTGGAGAAGCCTTTTTACGTCACTGTGGCCACCTCAGGTTTCTTTCATTCACTATACCCCCCTCACCCCTCCCTCTTCCTTAGTTTATTCTTGTTTTTGAGGCAGAGCCTTGCTAAGTAGCCCTGACTGTCCTGGAACGCACCGCATAGACTAGGCTGGTTCTAAATATACAGTACTCTTTCTGCCTCTGCCTTCCAAATGCTGGAACTACAAACATGTGCCACCATGCCACCACACACAACTCCCTTTTGTTGATTCTTTCACCTGTTCCCTCCCTCTCCCCCACCTCCTTCTGCAGGGCCTCCATGTGTAGCCCAGGCTGGTGGTCATGGTCTCCTTCGTCCAGCCTCTGCTTGAGTTGTTGGCATACAGACCAGTGCCCAGAGACTGCCTTCATTTTATGAAGGTGGGAACTGTTTAGAGTTCAATGGATTGTGCTGGGCAGTAAAACTGGTGATCTCCAGGGTGACAGTATACTGAGTAACAACAGCCAAGCCCGGGGGTGCATGCCTGTAGACCCAGAAGCCCAGGAGGATCAAAAGCCCAAGGCCAGCCTGGGTAATTTAGGGAGACCTTGTCTCAAAATAAAAATAACCAAAGAGGCTGGGGTGTCACTCAGCAGTAGAGCATATATGACATTCTGGATCCAATCCGCAGTACTACAATAAAATAAAATGAAATACATTTATAAAAGCAAAGCTGGGTTTAACAGCTCACAGCTGTAATCCCAGGACTTGGGAAGCTGAGACAAACAAGGCATTGCCCTGGACTTGAGGCCAGCCTGGACTACAGAGTGCTACCTTGTCTCTACAATTTATAAATAAATACAACCTAGGGTAACAATACCAGGGAGTGCTGAAACAGCCTACACACTGTCAATCCACTGAGTGGGACTTTCCAAGGCAGAGCAGGACTGAAGACACCAGTGCCCGAAGGGAAGTGCCTTGCCCAAACCCCACAGTGAGCGTGAGTCAGTGACTTGCTTCTGAGCCCTGTGAGCTGGAATATCTTATTTTATTTTACTTTTTAAAAGATAGGGTTTCCCATGATACCCTGGCTGGCCTGGAACAGTCCCCCCCTGCCTCAGTTGCCTGAGTTCTGAGACTACAGGCATGAGTCACCATGCCCAGCTACACTGAGAGGTCTGTTTTCAAGAATCTGAGACTCTGGAGAGAACCTGGCTGCTGACTTCCCACAGGCCAGTGGCTTTTCTCCCCAGATATGATCTGAGAATGTCAGTCCCTGTCGGCATGTGCCTGACAGAAATAAAATGAAGGATGCTCAGTGGTTGGGAGCACTGACTGCATTTCTAAAGGCCCTGGGTTCGATTCCCAGCACCCATTTGGTACCTCACACCTTTCTGTAACTTTTTGTTATATGTAGATTCAGAGATTGCAGCCATGTGCTAAACAGCCATGCTAGTCCTGAGGGCCTTTGCCTTTGATAAGTTTCTCCCTGCGCTGGCTAGTTTTATGTCAGCTTGACACAAGCAAGAGTCGTTTTGACAGAGGAAACCTCAACTGAGAAAATGCCCCACCAGACTGACCTGTGAGCTAAGCTATGGTAGATTTTCTTGGTTGATGATTGCTATGGGAGGGCCCAGCTCATAATGGGTGGTTCCATCCCTATTTTTGTGGTTCTGGGTGTTATAAGAAGTGAGTAAGCCATGAGGAGCAAAGCAAGCCAGTAAGCAGCATTCTTTCATGGCCTCTGCTTCAGTCCCTGCCTCCAGGGAGGTCCAGCCCTGACCTCCTCTTCATGATAGATTGTGATGTGGAAGTTTAATAAAGCTTCTTCTCCCCAAGTTGTTTTTGGCCATAGTTTTTGGCCACAGCAATAGAAACCTTAATTAAGGCGCTCCCTATGCCTCTCCTGTTGAGGACAGTTGAAGAGTTTGAGTTGCTTAGGACCTGGGTAGTCAGACTAAGGGCTGACCCCAGCCCCTTTATGACAGCTGGGAGAGCCAAGGCCTGTAATGGTCCTGACCGGCCTTTTCACTGGCACACTATTTTAGAGGAGGGCATTGTGGGTTTTCTTTTTTGGTAGGAGTATGGCTTAGACAAGGAGAGCGGTTTGGCAATAGCTGTTAGTGTTCCACATGTGCCAAGCTGTTGCCGAACACTTCTACTCCAATCCATGGTGTAAAAGCACCATATAGGTGTGGCCAGACAGGCTTGGGTGACGTATTGGGCTGGCCTGGTGAGTAGATGTCAGGACACCACCCTGGGAAGAGTGGAGAGCTCTCAGAAAGCAAGGGACAGCTGGGTGGTGATGGTGCATGCCTTTACTCCCAGCATTCCAGAGGTAGAGGCAAGTGGTCCTCTGTGAATTCAAGACCAGCCAGCCTGGTCTACAGAGGGAGTTCCATGACAGCCATGGTTACAAAGATAGACCCTGTCTCAAAAAAGGTGGAGGAGGAGGAAAGGAAAAGGAAAGTCAAAAAGAAAGAAGAGAAAAGCAAGGGACAAAGCCAGGCCAGTCATCACACTGAGCAGGAAGCTGAGACAGGAGAATCACAAGCTCAGGCCTCTCTGGACTATAGAGTGAGTTGAAGGAGTTCGAGGCTACCCTGGGTAACTTAGTGAGGCTGCCTCAAAACAAAAGAGGTGAAACTCAGTGACAGAGTGCTTGCTTGTCATGTTTGATGCCATGGGTACCAGTAGCATACACACACACTGGAATGGAAAGGTTGGAGCCCCAGGGCTTCAGTGATAGAATACACATGTGAGGCCCAGTACCATATTGAGGGCTGGGGCCGCACACAGGCACTAGGCACCCAGTGGGAAAGGATGCTTCCTGTCAAGCTTGAGTTCAATTCCCAAGACCCACACAGAAGGAGAGAGCTGACTCTAAGTCATCCTCTGACCTTCATACACACATTCTCTCACCCCCTCAACACATGCTCATTCTCCTCACATGCACTCACACATACTCTCCCTTATACTCACTCACCATCTCACACACATACATACCATGCTCATATACAGATTCTTTTTACACACTTGCTCACTCACACTTGCTAACACAGACTCACACATGTTCTCATTAAAATGTAATAAAAATTTGAAAGGAAGGAGCTGTAGAAATAGTTAAGAGCACTCGTTGCTCTTGCAGTGGATCTGGGTTCAATTCTCAGCACCATGTGGGGGTTCACAACCATTTGCAACTCCAGTTCCAGGGAACCTGAGGCTCTCTTGTGACCTCCGTGGGTACTTTGCGCTTGTGGTGCACAGCTCAGTGGTTAAGACTACTTTTTTTTCTTCCATTTATTTTTTTACTTAATCACTTTATGGCCTAATCTCAGCCCCTCCTTCTTCTTCTGCCAATCCCACCTTCATTCCCTTCCCCAGTCCCCTCCCTCTCCATCCCTCTGCTTCTCAGAGAAGGGGAGGCTTCCTAGGGGTACCAACCCACCCTGGCACCTCAAGTCAGAGCAGCACTAGGGTGTGTACTTCTTCTGCAGAGGACCTAGCACTCACCTCCAGACCTCTGGCCTTCAGGGGCACCTCCACTCAAAGAGCATACCCCCACACAGACCAAACATATACATAATTTAAAGAGCATTTTAAACAAAATTATAAAGAAAGGCAAGGAAGGAGGAGAGCTCTGTGTTGCTAAATTGGAAGCTTAGCTTGGGCAAAGGAAAGTGAGGTAGTAGTGATGACAGGATTTGTGGGAAAAGGAGCTGGATGTGAGGAGGGAAGGAAAGAGGGGAAAGAGAAAAGAGAAGGAAACTCAGAGAAAGAGCTGAGGAAATAGCTTAGTAGGGGAGTGCTCTCCCAGGACTCAAGGCCTTGGGTTCAGTCCCCATCCTTCACACTGCCTTCACACAGAGAAGAGCCTGCCATGCTCACGGTGCCTGAAACAGAAAGAGGTTGCTGCTCCCTGGCTCCAGGACAGGGGCCTGGCGTCACAGGAATAGCTAAGGAGGATGACTTCTTTGTTCCAGTGGGTGGAAGGGTCCTGCCCCCCCCCCCCACATCCCAGTTTCCTTCTTCCTGTAGGAGTGGAGTTCAACATTGACTTGCCTAACAAGAAGGTCTGCATCGAGTCTGAGCACAGCACAGACACCCTGCTGGCAACCCTCAACAAAACAGGAAAAGCTGTTTCCTACCTTGGCCCCAAGTAGCCGGGACCCGGGAGTCCCTCCAGATGTACTGAAGAAGTAGGTAGGTGAGGCCTCAGCCTTTGTCCCACAAGCCTGTTGCTTCTGCAGGGGTCCCATGGGATGGAGGTCCCTCCTCTGAAAGGCTTGGGCCCAGAACCAGTTCAGATTTCAGTGTGTCTGGGGTTTGGGATCTTTGTCCAAATTCACCCAGAGGGCGTTCATAATAGGAAAACACCAAACCTTTTCATCATCAAGTTGGTACTTGGGAAGTTCTCATTTTGGAGCACACTGCACCTAGGGTTCCTGGATTTGAGGTGCTTAGCCTGAACTTGGGCTTCTTGAGTGAGGTAGGAGGGGGCCCTGATGTGTTCAGCCCACTGGCCCCTCTGGAAGGGTCACAAGCTCATCAGCATTGTCCAGTACAAACCAGGAGCTCAGGGGTCTTGATGGGCTCCTGTGAGCAGACAGAACTCCTGCGTTATGTTCCCACGGTCCCGTGGCAGTTGAAGGGCAACTCACGTGGCCAGTGGGATTTAAGTTGAGAGTGTCTGACCCTCCTGGAATGGTGAAGTGACCATCCCTCCAGAGTTGATGCCTCTGCTCTGGGTCTCACATCCTGGGCATGAGTTCATGCTCACCCTGCCTTTTCTTCCGCTTGGAACCGGATGCCAAGTGCCTGGTGCCGTCAATGACACATTTAAGCTGTCTTCTACTGCCTGGGTCCCAGCGAGGCAGGAAGTGACCCCATGCCAGCGCCCTTCCCGCAGGAAGCAAGGCAGGCCTCACTTGTCCACTCAGCAACCCTTCCCACTGTGCCCAGCAGTCTCATTTCCTCTGCAGTCCATCTGACCCATGAATTGTGATGGTCAGTTTTATAATGGTTTGTGTCCTCGGTGGAGCTGAGTAAAATGAGACCTGGTGAGGGCAGGTGACCTGGCCAGAACTCCACACAAATATGGGGCTGAGGAGGGAACGAGCCAGGCATCCTGTATGGGCATTTGGAAGATGTGGTAGGTAGCGCTGACCCTAATGGTGATCCGTGAGAGCCCCTGGCAGAGGGCAGCCTGTAATCGACTTGGGGTAGGAGGGACCCCTTTGAGTAGGGCCTCTTCTTTTCTCAGTGTGACCATTTGGAACCCAAGCCATGGGTTCTGTGTATATGGTGACATCCCAGCAAATTAAAAAACGAAGATGAGCGAGTTCGAAGGAGGCTGATGCAGGAAATCAAGAGCAGGAAGTCAAGGCTAACCTGGGTTACACAGAAAAGACCCTGTGTAAACAAAAAACAAATTTAAAAATAACAGGGACAAAAGATGGTTCAGCAGGTAAATATGCCTGCTACCGAGCCTGATAACCTGAGTTCCGTCTCCAGGACCCATGTGGGGGAAGGAGAGAACTGAATTCCCTCATGTTGTCTTCTTCCTCCACACATGCACATTCAACACACACTCACACACACATACACACTCACTCATACACACTCATGTACACACATACACACTCATTCACACACTCACACACTAAATTTTGATAGATAGATAGATAGATAGATAGATAGATAGATAGATAGATAGATAAACAGATAAAAGTCACTGTTCCCCGTCCCTCTTCTGGCTCTGGATTTGATCCATGGCCAGGAATGAGCCAGGAATGAGTCTGGGGTTCAGGTTCCAGCCCTGCCCTCATTCCAGACTGTGCCTTGGACATGTTTTATATACCTGAGATTTGATCTGTGAGGTGGGCAGACCCCTCTACCCTGCCTTCCTTTCCCAGTCGCCGAATGGCCCCTCATCCCTGGGTTTTACAGCTTGGGTGAGGGGTGAGTCACTGGCCTCCATCTCTTCCAGACAACCCTGTTGTGTTTTAGACTGCCATGTCAAAGTTTTCTTGGCTTGTTTTATTTTTTTACAACTCATTTTTTAAATAGGGCCTCACTGTGTTGCCCAGGCCTTCTGGACTTGGCAACAATCCTTCTGCCGTGATTATACCTGTGAGCCCCCGTGTCCAGCTTCCCCAAGTAAAGTCCTATTTGAGGGCCCGGAAGATGGCTTAGTGGGTAAAGGCACCTGTGTGACAGCCTGACAACCTGAGTTTGACCTCCAGAACCCACATAAAGGTGAAAGGAGAGAACAAACTTGTCCTCTGACCTCCACACACACCATATTAATAAAGATGTTTTATTCAGCCAGGTGGCAGTGGCACACACCTTTAATCCCAGCACTCAGGAGGCGGAAGCAGGCAGATCTCTGAGTTTGAGGCCAACCTGATTTATAGAGTGAGTTAGGACAGAGCCAGGGATATACAGAGAAACTCTGTCTCAAAAAAATAAAAATAAAAAAGTTTTGTTTAACTTTAGAAAAAAATAAAAAGATTGCATTTGATAAGCATGATCTCTGTGGAGAAGGACTGGAAGGAAGGGTGAGTGAGTGGCCTTTGTAACCTTTGAGTTCTGTTGTAACCTGCTATGGCGGGCAGTGTGACACTTTGAGCTTTACTCCTGTGGCTTTTTTATCAAGATGAAAATGACGTTTGGTAGTTAGCCGTGTTCATTGGTGTCGTCCAAAGCACTGTGTGCATTTGTAGTGAAGCACATCCACACCGTTACCTGCTTGAGAACATTTTCATTATCTGAGAAAAATATCTCACGTCCATCAAACAATGGTTGCCCAGTCACCCCCACTATTTCCTCTGACAATGCTAGTCTGTTTCCTGCCACTCTGGGCTAGCCTGGATACTTCCTAACAAAGGGAATGATACAGTGTGTTTATTTGCTTGCTGGTTCATTTGAGTGTTTCATGTAGCCCAGGCTAGCCCTGAACTTAAGATTTAATGAAAATGACCTTGAATTTCTTATCATCCTATCTCCACCTCCCCAGGCTAGAAGTACAGGCATGCGTCACTATCATCATGCCTGTTTTGTTATTGTTTGATTTTGTTTTGTTGTTTTTGTTTTTTTGAGATAGGGTTTCTTTGTTGTAGCCTCAGCATCAAAGAGATCCACCTGCCTCTGCCTCCTGAGTTCTGGGATTAAAGGTGTACCACCACTTCCACACAATACGTATAAAAATATGTATGTGTATTTTTAGATTTCATATGGCTCAGGATAGCCTTGAACTCTTGATCCTCCCGCTTCTACCTCCAGTGTTGGTATTACAAAAGTCTGCCAAGCCCAGTTCTCTGACTTTTATTCTGGGGTTGTCAGACATGTGTAAGCGCCGAGTAGAAGGAGCCAGAGTTACTTTGTAGCCCCTGTGCAGACTCCCTTCACCGTGGGCTGCAGGAGACTGAGCTGCAATGCTGCCCACCCACAGTAGGTGGCGCCATTGATCTGCCTATTTTCCCCTCTCTCCTAGGTTGTTGATCTGGTCTCCCGGCAGATCTGGAACACCCGATGTCCAGCTCAGCCGTGGAATTTCTGCCCAGACAGGCCCTCCCTGCCTGCTCGCTGCCAGCCTCCCTGCAATAAAGTCAAGCTGCATTTGTTGAAGAAGTGTCTGTTGTGCTCTCGTACTGCTTGCTCACCTACAAGATGCTGCTGTGCTTGCCTGTGTCACTACTATGACTCCCGCTAGAGCCTCCCCCTCGAGGTCAGGTGCCCGACCGTGCCCATTCTCTGCTGTGTGGTCTTGAGCAGCCCACTGCCCTCTCCAGGCCTCTCTCTGAAATGGAAATCATTGGGCCAGATCAGTGATCTTCCTTCTTCTCACTCTGTAGACTCCATATTGAATTGAATTGAAGAGACGAGACTTGGAAGCCGTTAGAAAGACGGGAAGCCACTGTGAAGACAGGCTGCTTCAGGAGGGTTTGGGCGCCAGCACCTTCCAGCTGGTCTACTTAACCTCAGGGTCTAAGGCCTGAGAGACAGCAGCATGTTCAGCAAATGACTGCTCGTAGGGACAGAAATGAGCCCATGAGTGTGAACTATTTGGAATACAGATATCACCCAGTGCCCACTACTCACTAACTTTTACATATTTCACAGGTCACTGAAGGAGGAAAGGCAAGTCGTTCCCTTCAAAGAGCAGCACTGCCTTTACAGAGCTGCTTGGCGAAGCAAGGCAGTGTTTTCAGTTTGCGTAGCTTTTTTTCCGTTTTGTTTGTTTGTTTCCAGACAGGGTTTCTCTGTGTAGCCTTGGCTGTCCTGGATGCACTTTGTAGACCAGGCTGGCCTTGAACACAGAGCTCCACCTGCCTCTGCCTCCTGAGAGCTGGGATTAAAGTGTGCATCTCCACTGCCTGGCTCACGTCTGTGCAGCTTTAAAAAGTGTTGCATTGCTGCCAAGCTGAGAACCAGATGGACCCCAAGACTGTATAGGACACACTTGGTGTCTGAGATGCTCTTGAACAGATTTCAGATTTCAAACCCTCTGGACCAGATCATGGAGAAAGTTGGTGATCTGGACAGAGTTATATCGCCTCATGACCCAAGCTGGGGTGCAGGAATGGGAAAGAGGAAGCCAGAACCATCTCACAAAAGACGTGGAGTTTTTCTGCCACATACGCTGAAAACCAGAATTCTATTTCCCCAAGCCAGAAAGCCAAGTGGTTTTGTGCAGCTGTCTGCCGTGCATCGGCAGGCTTATAAAGTTTGCTTGTTGGGTCGCTCGTCTTTGTGAGGCTACAAGGCAGCCCTGTAGAACCCATAGAGCTCCGCCTGCCTCTGCCTCCCGTGCGCATTGGTAGCCTGTGCCTCCGGGCCTAGCCTTAAGAGGCACCCATTTATGAGTGTGTAGGTCTATCTGAGAGTGTGTGCCGTGTGTGCGAGTACCTGAGGAGACCCGAAGAGGGCATTAGGTCTCTTGGAGCTGGAATTACAGGCAGTTATGAGATGCACCAGTCAGTTCATCTCTCCTAGGGGAAGTTTGCTCATCTGGATGGTCAGTTTCTTCACTCCAGGGAGCCTGGTAGCCAGCACTGAGACATCCTTTCACAGTGAAGGCAGGAGAATTGGAGCCCAAGGCCAGCCTCAGCTGCATAGACAGTTTGAGGCTAGCTTGAGCTGCATAAGATCTCTTAGTCAACTGCCTACTAACCAAGTGTAGGGCCAATTCTGCCTTTGTGGTCCCTTAGGGGCACCAGGCTTCTTCCCAGGCCTCCTGGTGGGTAGGTTTTTATTTTTACCACTAGATGGCAGTGTGCTTTAAAGGCCTGAAAGGGCCTCAGCTGAAGGCACTGATCCCAGCTAGAGCAGAAGCAAGGACCCCTCTAGGGAGCCCCCAGTCCTAAAGGCACTCAACCCTGGTTATTTCCAGCGGAATAGGTAGCCTGGACTGGTTCACCTCAAAATGGAAGCCATACCCCAGCTTAATGTCTGGTGTCTTTCTCAGTCCTCATCCTCATTTGAGACAGGGTCTCTCACTGACCCTACAGCTGGCAACTCCAGCTACAGTGTCTATGCTGTGATCTTCAGTGAGGCCCACCCTCAACCCCAGCCCAAGTCTTTGATTTGGCTTGGGTTTTGGTTGATTTTGGTTTTGTTTTGTTTTGTTAATTTGTTTGTTTTGTTTTGTTTGGGTATTGCTATGCAGATGGTCTCAAACATCCTCAGTTGCTGTTATTTAAGATTTATTTTATATATGGGTAAAGGTGGCTAACATTTTAAATCCCAGCACTTGGGAGGCAGAAGCAGGTGGATCTCTGCGTTCGAGACCAACCTGATCTACAGAGCAAGTTTCATGACAGCCAGGGCTACACAGAGAAACTGAAAAAAACAAAAACCAAAACAAACAAACAAACAAAAAGATTTAAGTGTGTGTGTGTGTATCTGTCTGTCTGTCTCCCTGTCTATCTGTCTGTCTATGGAGGTGTGCCATGAGTACAGGTTGCCCTGGAAGCTAGAGGCATTGGATCCCCTGGAGCTGGAGTTAGAGGTAGTTGTGAGCCACCTGATGTGGGTGCTGGGAATTGAACTCAAGTCCTTTAAAGCAATATGATCCCGTAACCACTTTTGTTTTTGAGACATGGTCAAGGAGCGCACTGAGTAGTCAAGGATGTGGCCTTGAATTTCTGGACCTCCTGCCTCTACCTCCTAAATGCTAGTATTGCAAGCACGTACCACCTTGCCTGGTTTATGCAATGTTGGGGAGAAAATCTAAAACTTTGTGCATGCCAACCTAACCCAGCCCAGTTTCCAGATTTTCAAACTGCTCAAGGTTTCTGCAAAGTTTCCCCAAGGGCATAGGGAGACCCATGAAGAACAGACCCTTCCAATCTGATGCACCCAAAACATGCAAGTCAGAGCATCTTGACTTGTTTGTGGTGTTGATCTAACCACCAAACCAGGGTCCTAGACGAGCACTCTATCATGGAACTGCTCCCCAAGCCCCAGTTGTGTGCATGCATGTTGCTTGTATGTGCAGCTCTTCATGCCCATGAGTGCCCATGAGGAGGCCAGAGGAGGATGGCAGGTGTCATGCTGTACTGCTCTACGCTTCATTCCCTTAAGACAGTCTCTCACTGACTCTAGGCCCAGGCCACAGCCGGCAAGCCTGCACCACCCTGTCTGTACCTCCCATAGCACTAAGATTACAGACACATGCCGTCACACCTCACTTTTTTTTAACTTTTTATATTAGTTGATTTACTTTGTATCCCAGCTATAGCCCCCTCCCTCATTCCTTCCCAATCCCGCCCTCTGTCCCTCATCTCCTCCCATTCCCCTCTCCAAGTCCACTGATAGGGGAGGTCCTCCTCCCCTTCCCTCTGACCCTAGCCGATCAGGACTGGCTGCATTGTCTTCCTCTGTGGCCTGGCAAGGCTGCTCGCCCTCAGGGGGAGGTGATCAAACAGCCAGCCACTGAGTCCATGCCAGAGACAGTCCCTGTTCCCCTTACTAGGGAACCACACCTCGCTTCCTATGCGGGTGCTGGGATCCCAACAGCAAGCACTCCTATCTGAGGAACTGTCTCTCCAGCCCCAGTTGTTTGCCTTTTAAGGAAGAATCCCACTATAGCCCAGGCTGGCCTCTCAGGTCCAGCTTCATCCTCCCTGGTGCTGGGATTATAGAGGTGTGCAACTGCACCCAATGTTGATTGGTCTTATGGACTGAGCTTCCACCTGCAGACAGCCGTGTTCCAGACTTTGTAGCCAGCGTTGGCTACCTGTGTGTTCTTCTTTCTTCCACCCTTCTTCATCTTTCTTCCACCCCTTTTCTTCTTTCCTTTCAACCCCCTAAAACTAGATAAGAGAGAAAAAAGGATAGAGAGGAAGGGAAAGAGATCTCCGAATAAAGTCAGGGTTTGTAAGGGGGTGTGTGTGACATGAATGTTAAGATTATTGCCTGCTGATGAGGGATATCGAGCTCCCTAGGGCAAATTTTATTTACGATGTCAAGATATCTGATTTCTTCTTCCTCTTCTTCACGAAGGACGACTTAACAAACGACCAACAGCAACCAACCAACAACCCATCTATCAGGGCTCTAGCATTTATATACCCTCTGAAAAGTCCCCAGAATTCCAATTGTCACACAAGCTCAGAAACTATCTGCAACTGCCAAAATCACGCCCTCAACCAGAGCATGAGGCAAGTCATAATCAGCTGCTTCGAAATAGCCCCATGTCCCTACACCTGGGATTAAAATGAAAACATATATTTCTGTGTCCTTAAAGAAACCGAAATTCCAGAATTCTCCCTACAGGACTTCAGCATTTGCATTCTTCCCCTGCTGCTGGGTAGCTGTGGCCTGTGGGAGGTGATGGTTTCTTTTGTGAAACTCAGTTTTTTCATCTGTACTGTAGGGCTCGTCACTGCCTGTGACAGTGATGATTATCCATGATTCCGTATGATGCCCCTCTTACAAAGGAGAGTACTGTCAGTTAGAAAACTGAAGGTTGATAAGAGAGAGACTATGAAAAAGGAACAATGGGGCCTTGAGGGTTGTGCCTGTGTCGCATGGAAGGGGACCAGTTGGCATCTCCTTTAATTACTACCCATCTCTTGCACAGCTCTAGCCTGTTATTTCTTGGGAGTGTCCATCAGGGCTGCTTTTAGAATTCTGTGTTTCTGGTGGTGGCGTCCACTTAGTTTAAGTAAGTTAATCAGGTTTCCTTACTCTGCTGCTTTAAATTTTATCATAAGTGTGTGTGTGTGTGTGTGTGTGTGTGTGTGTGTGTGTGTGTGTGTGTCACTGTGAGTGTGAGCATATGGATATGTGTGTGTGAGAGAGAGAGAGAATGCATCTATATTAGGGTTGCTTACAGTAGCACAGGAAGGGTTGTTCATAGGAGCATGGGCACCTTACTAGTGACTACCCCACTAAAGAGAGTGCTACTTCCTCCCACAGCTACCGCCGACTCCCTATTGTTCCTCAGGGAGAAGTGAGCTCTCCACCACTGAGCTACCCAGCCCTGCACTCCCTGCTTTGAATGAAGTGAGGATAACTTGCCTGAAAGGTGTTCCATGGGGCTGTTATTGCTGAAGGGTGCCGGAAATGGAGTCAGTGGAGGTGGGCATGTACCCCTGCTTCTGCTGAGTGGCCCCCAGCCTCGGCTGGTGCAATGTCCCTGAGAAGCAAGGCCTGGAGCACTTACCCTGCTCTGGACAGCTGGGGCCAGGGGTACCTGTATGAACCCCACGCCACCCTTTCACCTTCACACCTAGGGCTGGTAAGTTGTAACACCTGGAACATTAGCCTAGCTGTCCCCAATGATAATGCCATAGGGAGGGTCCTTTCTTTCCCCTCTCTGCCACCCTCTCCATCATCTGTCCCCCATGAACACCATCCTCCATAAATATCCCAAAGATATAAAAAACAAAATCCTAAAATAATAGGAGCCTCTGTACGATATCCTCTTTCTCAGCGCCATTGTTTGTGGCAGAGTGTCAAGTGCTCCAGGCTGGCCTTGAACACCTTCCTGATCCTCCTGCCTCCACCTGCTGAGTACTGGAATTACGTGTGAGTGCCACTGTGCCCAGCCTCCTGGATGTCTTTTTGATAAGGGACGCTGAGAAAAGGTGGAAGAGGCCAAGGGGGACTGAGCCTGCCCTAGCTTGCGGAGTCCCAATATGGCTGGGTGAGGTCCCCAGAGGACTGGGGAACACTCAAGAAGGGGCACGCCCTGATCCCAGCACTCAGGAGGCAGAGGCAAGCAGATCTCGGTGAGTTCAATACCATCTTGGTCTACAAAGACAGGACAGCCAGGGCTGTTACACAGAGAAAGCCTGTGTCAAAAAAAAAAAAAAAAAACAAAAAAACAAAACACAGAGGGTCGGGGGGGTTCTTTGTGGATCCAGGTAGAGCAGATCCCACAGTCTCTAGCCTGGTAGATGCGCCACAAAAACCAGCTTCTAGGCCCCACGCTTGAGAACTCATCCCCACATCTTTCCACAGTGCAAGATCACTGACACCACACTCCGGGCCTGGCTCCTCCTCTGCCCTCAGTCCAGGCTCAGTTCGGAAATAGCCCTCCCGGAGGAAGCTGTTTATGGCCCACTGGCTCCCGTTTTACCTAAACAGAAGCTGTGGTCCCTGTGCACACCCAGTAATTAGAGGCCAGAGATGGCAAGGAATGACAGGAAGGAGAGGCCAGAGGACTAGGAGATGAGCAGCCTGCAGCCCTCAGTGGGCTAAGATCCTCCCAATGCCACTGCGCCTGCTACACACCAAACCTCCTGCAGTGGCAGGTGCATTCTGGACTTGGACAGAGGTAGCTTCCGCAGTCTGTTTTCTTGCTCTCCCTGCTCCAAAGGGGTACATGCTCTGTCTTCACATTAGTTCCCTGGCAGTCTGACACAGGGTCCCATGTAGCTAAGGTTAGCTGGGCTTTCCCATCCTCCTGCCTCCAGCATTGGGATCACAGGCATGCATCGTCATTCTCAGTTTATGCGGTACTGGAGGTGAACGAAACCCAGGACTTGAGGCATCCTGAGCAAGCACCTCCAGTTGAGCCACAACCCCAGCCCTCATTCCCCATGTTTCCTGTTTCTCCTTTTGCTTTGATGCAGTGTCTCACTTTCCACCTTCGAAGAAGACTGGCCACGTATTTCGTAAGCTGTCTCACTAGCGGGGCTGACTAACATGTTCCCTGGATTACACTGGAGCTGGAGGAGATCACTCTTTACTGTATTGTCTCAGAGGAACTTCTGGTGTCATTTGACCTGGCACTGGCCATATTAACCTGAGGATATCGAGATTGACTGTACCACTTTCCTCCCCTGTAGATTATTTTTTTTCTTTTTCATTTTGTTTTTTGTTTTTCTTTTTTTTTTCTTTTTTTCTTTTCTTTCTTTTTTTTTTTTTTTAGGATTTATTTATTATCTATAGTGTTTTTCCTGCGTGTACCCCGGCAGGCCAGAAGAAAGCACCAGACCTCACTATAGATGGTTGTGAGTCACCATGTGATTGCTGGGAATTGAACTCAGGACCTTTGGAAGAGCAGCCAGTGAGCCATCTCTCCAGTCTTGTTCTTTATTTTTCAAGACAAGTTTTCTCTGTGTAGCTCTGGCTGGCCTGCAACTCGCTCTGTAGATCAGGCTGGCCTCGATCGAACTCACAGAGATCTTCTGGCTCTGCCTTCTAAGTGCAGTGATTAAAGGCATGTTTTTCTCTTCCATACTCTGTTTTCAAGAGGGAGAGTCACCTGTCCAGCCTCACTCAGGGGGGATTGAGAAATAAGTCCCCCTTCCCCAAGGAGGGGGCGGGGAGTCCTACATGTTACCTGAAATAAGTTGGCTTGTCCCTTTGTGTTTGTTTGAATGGCTGGGTGATGTTGTATTGTGATTTGTCTCACCAGCCAGCCTGGCAAGTCTAGCACAGTGAGCTCCAGTGTCAGTGAGAAACCAGGTCTCAAAAAACTATGTGGGATGCTGACCTTGGCGATGCATGTCTTAATCCCAGTTCTCAGGAGGCTGAAGCAGAGGGTCAAGAGTTTGAGGCCAACCTGGATTATGAAGCAGACCCTATCTCAAAATAAATGAACACGGAACTGGAGAGTTCGCTCAGTGGCTAAGAACGCACTGCTCTAGTGGAGGATCTCAGTTCGGTTCCCAGCATCCAAAATGGGACGCCCACAGGGGCCTGCAACTCCAGCTGCAAAGGATTTGACATCCCTGGCCACCTCAGGCACCTGTGCACATACCTACATATATATATATACAATTAAAAATAAATCTTAAAAACAAATAAAACACCCCCAAAACATACAACTCTGATAGCAAAAGCATATGTACTCACGTACACTCATGACTACGCTGGCTTATTGACATGGGCTAAAAGTGTCAATCCTCCATCTATTGTTTCCAAAGTAAATTTCCAGGCAGGGTATGGTGGTGCACACCTTTAATGCCCCAGCAATTGGGAGGCACAGGCTGATGAATCTCTTGTGAGTTCAAGGCCAGCCTGATCTACCTTGTGAGTTCTAGGCCTGCTAGGAATAAATAGTGAGGCCCTGCCTCATAAAACAAACAAACAAACAAAAAATAAGTTAAATTAAAATATAATATTCTGGGGCTGGAGAGATGACTCAGTGGTTAAGAACACTGGTGCTCTTCCTGAGGACCTGGGTTCAATTCCCAGCACCCACATGGCAGCTCACAACTGTCTGTAACTCCAAGATCTGACACCCTCACACAAGCATACATGCAAACAAAATAGCAATGCACATAAAATAAGAATAAATAAAGTATGTGTTTATTTATTTATGGTTTCTATTACAGGTGGCGGGTGGTACCTATCTCATTGCTTGGGATTTTCTCAGGTTTAACATTTAATGTCTCAAGACTTTATATCCCAAGAAATCTTTGAATTTGGAATAAAAACAAGATGTTTGGTCACCCACCATATTTAAAAATGGAATAAGCATTTTAGGAGTGTAAATAAAAGGTGGTCAGATTTAACAGAACAAGCAGTCAATTTGGAACTGTGAAACAAATATTGTCCATAGAAAATGAAGATTTTTTCCCCTCAGAATATTTGCTGTTCTTGGGATATCACTTGGGATTTTAGGTGACTGAATAGTATTCAGTCCTGTAACTTTACTGTGATTTTATTTAACCTGGTCCCCACAGATGGAAATTAGCTTTCTTGCCAATATTTGGCCATAATTAACGTCTGCCATAAACATCCGTATTTATCTCTTCTGTAAACTGGCAAACTCTGCGTAATAATTTGTTTGGAAAACAAGGTTTTCCTGCTAAAAAACAAAACTTCTGGGACTCCCTTTTCTTCAGGTGGACCAGGGATGAGTTAACATAGGTTCCCAGCCAAGGCCCCGGGAAGGCGGCCCAGATGAGGGGAGAGGGAGGCATCCTGGGGTGCAGGAGGGAGAAAACAGCCTCCCACTGTGGTTCCCAGAGGGGAGAGGATTGTTTATCAAGGCGGGTGGGAGAAGAGCTGGCCAGACACGGAGGGGTCCAGTGCTGGCTGGGGCAGGACAGAGAGACTGGGGCCATTCAGCCAGGCTCTAAAAGAAGCAGAAAAAGGGCAGGAAAAACAAGTCCAGACGCACACTGGGTGGCTGCTGGCTGGCTGGCCTCTTGGTACACCAAGTCCTTCTGATGCCAGGGGATGGGACCCAGCCAGCTCTACCCGGGGATCCACCCCAGACTGGGCAGGTCTCAGTCAGCTCCACACTTGCTTCCTGGGGCTACAAGGAATGGATTCTTACAGAGTTTGGGGTAGTTCAGTACTTTTCCAGAAAGATGGGCATCCTGGGCCAGGAAGGTGATTTTCCAGCCACTTGTGCACTGTGCCTGTGTGCTGGATACAGCCTTACCTACTCCAGGAATGGCAAAAACACTATCCATCTGTTCTGTTCAGAGTGATGTTGGTGTGACACAAGGCCTCAGTGTCAAAAAGGAAAATAAAAAAATGACAGGCCTGTCAAAGTCAAGCAGAAGGAAAATGCTGGGCATGGTGGCTCATGCCTGTAATCCTAGCACTTGGGAGGCAAAGGCAGGAGGATCAGAACTTCAAAGTTATCCCACGCTTCATAGTGTGTTAAAGGCCAGCTTGGGCTACAAGAGATCCTGTCTCCCGGACCCCAAAACATCCAGAGTTAGGGGAGATCCTTTAAAGTTTCTCTCTTTTTCTTTCTTTCTTTCCTTGTTTGTTTATTAACCTGTATGGGTATTTTGCCTGCATGTATGTCTGTGTAGCATGCGCAAGAAATGCCTACAGAATCCAGAAAAAGGCATCAGATCCCTCGAAACTGGAGCTACAGTTGGGAGGGTCCTGTGGAGGAGCAAACAATGCTCTTAACCGCTGAGCCATCTCTCCAGTCCTTCTTACAAGGTTCCTAAATGGAAGCTCAAGGAGGAAACTAAGATTAATGCTAGGAGGGTTATTAACACCATAGGTAAGGTGCTGAGATGTGGAAGAAAGTTCAAGCCCACGAGGCTGGGCCCTGGCAGTGGGAGGGGGCCTTGAACTCACAGAGATTCACCTGCCCCTGCTGGGATTAAAGGTAGACACCACCATGCGAGGCTCTACCTTATTTTTTGAGACAGGGTCTCTCTCTGAACCTCTAGCTCCCTCATCCAACTAGACTGGCTGGTCACCAAGTCTTCCTGTCTCCACCCAGGCAGAGCTGTGATTACAGCCATGCACTGCCATGCCCGGCATTTTACGTCATCAGGGCTGGGGGTCAGGACTCAGGTCCGCATGCTTCTGTGACAAGCTCTTTACCCCCTGAGCCATCTCCCCAGGCCAAGCAGGGTGTTCTAAAGGGAAAGTTATTTTACGGTAATAAGGCAGTGATTATTTGCTATCCAGGGCAGGCTGCCTGAGAGGAAGGAAGGAGATGTGTGTCTGCAGAATTCTCTCTCTTTTTTTTTTCTTTAAATGTTTCACTAAGGGCTGGGGAGATGGCTCAGGGGTTACGAGCACTTTCTGTTCTTCCAGGAAACTTGGGCTCAGTACTCAGCACCCACATGGAGGCTCACAACAACAAGCTGTGCTCTATTCTCTGCTCTTGTGTGATGGCAAGGCGTTCTCCTCCCCAGCAGTAAAGAGATCTCATTAATAATTCACAGACACCTATTTCGTTTCCCATCTCCTCACTCCTGTTGTCCAGCTCTCAGGAAACACTTCAGAACCTGACGGCTTCTGACTCTCCTCCCCTTCTTAAAACCGTTTTTGAGAACGTCTCATTATGAAACAATTGTATGCTTGCAAGAACTATAAAAGACATAGAACACAGGCATTAGCTTGCTTTCTCTAATGGCAACATGCTTCATAATTTTTTTTTTTTTAATTTTTGAGATACGGTTTCTTTGTGTAGCCTTGGTTGTCCCAGACTCACTTTCTAAATCAGGCTGGCCTCGAATTCACAGAGATCTGCCTGACTCTGCCTCACTGAGTACTAGGATTACAGACATGAGCCACCATGCCCAGCATCATCTTTCTGCTTGACTTTGACAGGTCTGTCATTTTTTTTTTCCCTTTTTGACACTGAGGCCTTGTGTCACACCAACATCACTCTGAATAGAACAGATGGATAGTGTTTTTGCAGCTCCTGAAGTAGGCTATATAATTCTTTCATAGAAGATACTGTTGTGGGTTTTTTTTTTAATTTAATTTATTTTTTTAAGGATTTATTTATTTATTATGCATACAGTGTTCTGCCTGCATGTACACATGCCCACCAGAAGAGGGCACTAGTTCTCACTATAGATGGTTGTGAGCCGCCATGTGGTTGCTGGGAATTGAACTCAGGACCTCTGGAAGAGCAAGCAGTGCTCTTAACCACTGAGCCATCTCTCCAGCCCTTAATCTATTTTTTAACTTTCATTTATTTAGTTATTGCGTGTGAGGGTGGTGCATTCATGGTACAGCATACATGTGAGATCAGAGGAAACCTTAGTTATCTTCTTCTACCTTGAAGATCCTGGGAATTGAACTTGGGTCATCAGATTTGGCAGCAAGCACCTATGTGCACTGAACCATCCTTTTGACTTTTTTTGTTTTGTTTTGTTTTGTTTTGTTTTGTTTTGTTTTGTTTTGTCTTGTTTTGAGGCAAATTCTCACTAAGTAGTCCAGGCAGGCCTTGAATTCACAATCCTCCTGCCTCAGCCACCTGAGTGCTAGAGTTGTAAGCATGTACTGCCACATACAACTTTTTCTAGCAAATTTCAGTAGCTCATGTAATCCTCGAAACAGCCCTACCAGAATACTATTATACGTTATGGTACAAGAAATTGCTATAGAATCAAGACCGACATTTAGATCTTGTCTTCTCCCCCCATGCCTCCCTGCCCCTCTCCAGTGAAGACGAAGACTGGGAGGCTGAGCCCCAAAAGAATGTCAGTCTTCTCATGCCTGGGAGGAGGCAGAGCCAACCAGAGCTGCTGAATGTAGGAGAGCCTCCATGCACAGCTTGGCTGAACAATCAGTGAAATTATTTTTGTGACCCAGACAGCATCCTCAGACATAGCTTTAGTTCCATCAGGAGACAGAAGAGCTTTCTGGCCCAGCAAGCCCCCTCTGTGTTCCCTTTCACAGCCAACTTCCTCTTTCCACTTCCTGGTCTGAGTTTCCTCTTCATCCCTGGGGTGAATCTTCTTGTCACCCACCTAACTGTAGAGAGCCAGACGGCAAATATTTAGTTGGATGTGCTAGGACATGCCCACAATCCCTGCACGTGGGAGCCGGAGGCAAGAAGATCAGGGGTTCAAGTCATCCTTGGCTGCATGAGGCCCAGGAAAGGGTCATAAAGTGGGGAGAAAGGAGAGACACAGAAAGAAATACAGAGGTTGATTGTCTTCTATTGAAAACACACACAAAAAAAGCCAGGCATGGTGGCCACACGCCTTTAATCCCAGGCAGAGGCAGACAGATCGATGTGTGCTTGCCGACAACCTGATCTACAGGACAGCCAAGGCTATACGGAGAAACTCTGTCTCAAAAAAAAAGGAAAGAAAGAAAGCTCCACTCAAAACCGAGTCAAATTCTTAGTATATTTTAGGGTAATCTTCTTTTAAAAAAGTTGTAAAGTATTTGTTTACTTTTGTTTTATGTGTGTGAGTGTTAAGCCTGCATGTATGTATATCGCATAGGCCAGAAGAGAGTATCAGATCCTCTGGAACTGAAGCTACAGACAGTTGTGGGCCTTCGTGTGGATGCTGAGAACCCAATCCCTGTCCTCTGCAAGAGCAGCAAGCGCTCCTAACTACTGAATCATCTTTTCAGCCCCACCAATTGTTATTATTATTTTAAGAATATTACTGTTAGGGGCTGGAGAGACGTCTCAGAAGTTAAGAGCACCTGCTGCTCTTCCAGAGGACCGAAACCACATAAGGCAAAAACAACTACCTGTAACTACAGTTCTAAGGCAGGCAGTGCCCCTTTTCTCGCCACTTCAAGCCCTGTGCACACGTGATGCCCTTACATATGTGTAGGCTAACCACTCATAGACTTTATAATAAAAATAAATATTAAAAATAATCATGAGAGTATTCCTTAAACTTTCAAATCAGGGCTGGAGTGATAGCTCAGTGGTTAGGAGCACTGGTTGTTCCTCCAGCGGACCCAGGTTCAGTTCTAGCACCCACTTGGCAGCTCAAAACTGTCTGTAAATTCAGTTCCAGGGGATCTGATACCCTCACACAGATATACATGCAGGCAAAACACCAATGTACATAAAATGTTAATAAATACATTATTTTAAAAAAAACTTTCAAATCCTGCTACCCTATAGGAATTTTCTTTTGTTCTTGCTCTCACTCTCTCTAGGAACCGGCTGTGTAGCTCAGACTGGCCTGGAAGTAGAGGTACCACCCTGATCCACACCTCTGGCCTCCCCCATCCCACCAAGTACTGGATTTACAGGCAGGCCCACTGTGCTCTTTAGTTTTTGTCAACTTGACACAAACTAGACTCTCCTGGGAAGAAAGAGCATCAGTTGAGGAATTGCCTCCATTAGATTGGCCTGTGGGACCTTTTCTTGATTGATGATTGACATGGGAGGGGCTAGCTCGCTGTGAGCAGTGTCACATCTAGGCAGATGGTCCTGCCTATTATAAGAAGACAGACTGAGCAAGCCTCGAGGAACAAGCCAGTAACCAGGATCCTCCATGGTCTCTTTTTTAGGTCCTCCATCTAGGTTCTTGCCTTGATTTCCCTCAATGACAGACTATTACTTGGAAGTTTAGGATGAAATAAACCCTTTTTTTTTTTTTCCATTGCATTTGGCCAGTGTTTTATCACAGCAACAGAAAAGCAAACTAGACCAGTCCCTGTGCCCAGCCCCATAAAGTTAATTCTTGATTGGAGAACAATCACAATCAAATAAGGCCACACCAGTTACTAAAGCAGACAATGGTCCAGATTCTGGGAGAGGGTAACAAAGAAAAGTCAGTCAATAAACATAAAAGAGACAATCATGTCCTTGTGATGGGTGCTAGAAAGACAATAGCTCAAGATAGCAGAATAGAGAAGAAACAGTGGTGAGTGGGGACTGGCTGCTGCTCACGCTTTCCGAGATTAGGAGGATTAAAAGATATAGCCACAGGTTGAAACCCTGTCTCAACAACACAATGTTAGCAGGGCTGGGATGAGAGGAACAGGGGGTAGTTTGTCTGTGAAGACCTAGTTAGAGCAGAACCTAGCTGATAGGTCTTTGAATGAAGCCTGTAGACTGGGGCCAGGCTGTACTGGGCCTTGAGGGTCAAGAGGGAGAAGCTGAGTTCATTGTACTGAGGAAGAGAAACAGCAGCCTGTCTCTTGGCTGGGCCCTGGGTTATTCTGGAAGCTCTCCATCCTTCCTCTCCAACTTACTGTCTCTCTTGTCTCAGACACCAGTCCCGAAAGGTCAGATGATCTGTCCCTGCTGTGTGTCTGTCTGGCACCTCTGGCATCTCTGTGCTTGCCTCTTCTCTGTCGCCTCCAACTTCCTTTCTGCCTCCTACATAGATGGGTGGCACCTGGGTGTCAGTGCTGAAGGCTTGGGTATAATCATCCCATCTCTGTCCTCAAGAGCTTTCTTCCTCTGCAGCAATTTCCCAGATTCACACTGTATCACTGAGCTGCATTCCCTGCCCTTTTCTATTGCTGCTTTTATGTTGTTTTTACATTTTTAATTAAGAGAGTGTGTGTGTGTGTGTGTGTGTGTGTGTGTGTGTGTGTGTGTCCAGCTTACTTGTTTAGGATTGCAGAGGCCTCAATTCCTCTGCCTTTACTTCTGTGTCTCTGGTTTCTGACTTTTCAGTCTCTGTCTATCTCTGTATATCTCTGTCTTCCCCTCTGCCCTCTCCCCCTCTTCTTCCTCTCTCTCATTAATTCTCTTCATTTTCATCTCATGTTAATTCTGCCTCTCATCAAAATATAGGGTTTTTGTGACGGTCTTAATTATGTTGCCCAGACTGGCTTTGAGCTTCCAGTTTCCTGCCTTAGGCTTTCAAGTGGTAGGAATATAAGTGTGGACCACCACAGATAGATGCTTGCCTTAATAGAAAGGTTTTGTTTATTCCTTTTTTTTTAGGTTTTTGGTTTTTGTTTTGGAGGCAGGGTCTTCTGTGGGGATGCTGGCAAGAGCTGAGTGTAGCAAAGCAGACCTGTAGTTCTAGCACTTGGAAGATGGAGGCAGGAGGAGCAGGAGTCCAAATCATCCTTGGCTACAAAAAGAACTCAAGACCAGCTTAGGCTATATCAGATCCTACCTCAAAAATTATTATTATTATTATTATTATTACTACTTTTTCATGAAGTAGGAGAAGGAAGAGAAGAAGAAGAAGAAGAAGAAGAAGAAGAAGAAGAAGAAGAAGAAGAAAAAGAAGAAGAAGAAACCACCAGATAATACATGTGGTTCAAAGGAAATTCAAAGAGATTTTATGTGCAGACAGGAGACAGGCAGAGAATGAATGAATGAATGCTGGAAAAGGCTGCTGGTCCATGTGAGATACTGGTTAGCATCCTATGAGAAAATCAGATTCTAATCTCTGGTGGCCTTTTGTGTCACTGGACAGAAATCGATGGGTTAGCATGTAACTTTGGAATCAGAGCTCTAATCAATAGTAAATAGCAAATCCAACAATGATAACCCCTAAGTGAAGGTACTGCTGGGGGAAGGGGGGGGGCTCAGGAACCATGCTCCCATCCAGTTTGGAGGTCACTGGATCAACCTTTGGCCATTTTCACACTCCTCCGTCCCTTTGTCTATGATGTAGGCTATGTCTCTTTCTGTCTCTCAATCTGGGTGCATGTCTGCCTTTGTCTTTTCACCTTCTGGGACGTCTCTATGTCTCTGCTTTGTCTTCGCTATGTCTCTGCTTTGAGCAAATCCTGTCGATGACCTCACTCAGGAGAGGACTAAGGCCAGGGTCTGTAGCAGGAGCTACGGGAAAATGAAAAGGCTCCATCCCACTGTGGGATGCTCTGTCTGTGTTTCTCTGCAAAACTGGAAGAAATCACAGGGAGGAGAGAAGGGTGTGGGGACGTGGCAGAGGAGGGGAGGGCCTAGAGCCACAGCAGTGTGCAGAGGCATACTCCCAGCTTCAGCTGGCTGGAGCGGAGGTGATTTCACCCTGAAAAAATGTCTGAATCAGGAAAATAACTCAACTGGGGATGGGGCTTGGGAGGCAGCTACTCGGTGGGGGAGGGGAGTGGGTGGAGACAGCAGCCTGGGACCAGATGGGAAATCTGGGTAGGAGCTGGCCCAGTTCTTGGGCTCACCCATTGTTCTGGAATCTTAGGCCATGCTGCAAGCAAAAGGCCACACTGGAGACCGGTATCTAGATCTGTGAGAGCTGTGGGGCCACAAGATAGGGAATCCCTTATCTTTGCTGGTAGCAACAACCATTGAACACCGAGCGAGGAATTCAGGAAGAGAGAGATAGAGACATAAAATGAAGAAAGGCAAACACTGAACTTAAAATCTAAAAGACTGCTGAGAGTGTAGCCTGGTGGTAGATCACTTGACCAGCACGCTTAAAGCTCTGGGTTCAAATCCTCAGTTCTTTTTATAGAAAAACATCTCTGGGATGGGTGTGGCAGTGCACCCCTTTGGTCCCAGCATTGGGGAGGCAGCTCTCTGAATCTGAAGCCAACTTTCTCTACCTATATTGCAAGTTTCATGTCGATCAAGGCTACATACATAGTGAGACCCTATCTAAAAGAACAGCAATTTCTAAAGGGTAAAGGTTTTTCTAAAGGGCTTGATTGTTTTCAGACATTGTGTCGGCTATAAAACCCTTGTTTACAATTAAATAGCAAAATGACAGCCACCACTGGGGACACAGAAGAAAGACAGCTGGGGCCATCACCTTGGCCCTTGTTTCCTGCTGTTGAGAAAGTCTGAATGAAGCCTACACTCTTATCTCCAATATGAGGCAAACCAAGGCCCAGAGGTTAGAGTTGACTTGCTCGTGTGTAACTACTGAGGAGCTTGGGTCTCTCAGCGTCTCACCTCGTGCTCTTTTTAAAAGGTTGAGAGAATGGTCTGTCATATGGCTGAGCAGGTCAAGGTGTCTGCACGGATGACCTGAATTTGATTCCTGGGAACCACACGGTGGAAAGAGAAAACCTCTCACTAATTATCCTAGTACCTCCAAACGAGTGCCGTAGGCCCCAAAGAAATGTGATAATAATAATTTTAAAAAGGTTAAAAGCAGGTAGATGCAGTGGTACATACCTGTAATACCAGCACACAGGGAGGCAGAGGCAAGTGAATCTCTGTGAGTTCGAGGCCAGCCTGGTCTACAAAGCGAGTCCAGGACAGCCAAGGCTACACAGAGAAACCCTGTCTCAAAAAAAAAAAAAAAAAAAAAAAGAAGAAGAAAAGAAAAGAAAAGAAAAAGGGTGGGGGATGTTTGGAGAGATGGCTCAGCTGTTAAGAACACCGGCTGCTCTTCCAAAGGTCCTGAGTTCAGGTCCCAGCAACCACATGGTGGCTCATAACCACCTAGAATGACACCTGGTGCCCTCTTCTTACCTGAAGGCACACATGCACACAGAATACTGTATAAATAATATATAAATACATCTTTTTTTAAAAAATAAGGAAAAAAAATTTTAAAAAGTTAAAAGTGAACAGAAATCAAAGGTTGAGAAGGACAGAAAGGAGGAGAGATGAGGACCAGACTTGGAGTGAGAAGAAAGCAGGAGGCTGTTTTCAAAGAAGCTACAGGGCTGGCAGCGTACACCCGTGATCCGTGATCCCAGCACTCCGGAGGCTGAGCAGGGAAGGTGGCAAACTCCAGGCCAGCCAGAAGTGCAGAATGAGAGCCTGTGTCCAAATCAAAAGAGCGAACCCCAGATACCCAGGTTTCGATGCTGTCTTTTCTTTCTGGAGACACTGAAAAGAAGGCAGCAGGGATTGGAGTGGAGGGAGCTAGGAGACACTGGGTTCTCTTAATGAAAGAAGACTCCAGTTTCCCAACGATGGTCCCAAGGGAGCTTTCTCATGCAGGTGGGTTTTGTTTGAAAATAAAACCTTTTGAGAGGGGAGAAAGGACTGGTCTCTGGGTGGGGACACTAGATTTCAGGCTTGAAAGCACACATTTCTTATTACCACCTGCCTCTGTTTCAGCCTGTGCTAAAGGTGCTGCAGCCTCCAGAGAAGCTAAACTGCAGACTTGCAAAAAAAAAAAAATTATTTTCATGTCTTTTGTGGTCCCTGCTCACCTTCCAGAACTTTCAGAAACATGGAGAGCCTGTGGGCTCAACGTAAATTAACATACTTAAAATGTTTTTGGTTTTGTTGCTTATTTCTTTGTCAGGGCAGAATTTCATTCTGTAGAAGAGAGGCTTAGAATTATTATATAAACCAGGGTGTTGTCAATCTTGCAATCCTCCTGCCTCAGTCTCCGAAGTGCTGGGATTGTAGACGTAGGCTACTATGCCTGGCCTCAATTTTTTTTTTTATTTATTTACCACAGTAAGATTACACATATATATATATGTAATATATATACAAATATACACACACAATATATTTGTGTGTGTGTACTATGCAAGTATGTATACAGATGCCCTCAGAGGCCAGAAGAGCTCTTTGGGTCTTTTGGAGCTAGAGTTACAAGTGTTTGTGAGCCTCCTGGTGTGGGTGCTGGGAACTGACCTTGGGTCCTCTGCAAGAGTAGCAATTGTTCTTAACCATGGAGCCAGCTCTTCCGCCCCCTCAAAATTTGTCTTCAAGTAGTAAAAACACTTTCAGACGTGAAATTTGAGGCAAAAAAAAAAAAAAAAAAATCTGATTTTTCAACCAGGACATGGCAGTCCTCAGATGGAAGCAGGAGTGTGAGGGCTAAAGAACTGGAAACCTGCCCCCCTTTCTTCAGCTCCTAGAGGTTTCTGTGTTCGGGATTCCTAGGACTTCATAGACCCTGAACAAGCCACTAAATAGGACTCTTAGAGCCAAGGAGGGGGTCTAGGAGCCAGGAGCGGAGAGTGCAGGACAGCAGGGCACTGTCAGCAGACTGTACTGACATCGGGGCCAGCCTTTTCTAAGGAAGCAGAGCAGATCCTTCTACCAGGGCATCTGAGATCCCCAGGATCTGCATGAAGTCTCCTGGCTGCTTCTGAGCCAAATAGCTGAGTCATGGGTTGAGTTGCCACGTCCCAGTCTTGACCAGTCCTCATCATTCCTGGCTTCCCACAAAGCTACTGACAGAGGCTTGGTTTGCAGGCCACGTCAGGGCCCGTGTTAAAGCTGCCACGTCTTAGGGCTGGGCTTTCCTCTTCCCTTCAGAAAGGAGTTCCAGGACTGTGGGGTTCAGAAAATTGGTGCCTGCCTGTGAATGTTCCTGGCCTTCGACCAGCAGCTAGACTATTACAGACCAGGATTAGGAAAGGCAGAACCAATCTACCACCTCGCTTCTTCATTCAGGCCCTGAGCAGAAGGAGACACTGCAAAACAGAGGAGAGCCTGCACCTCAAAGGTGTGGGTGCAGGCTCTGAAAGGAGATGGAAGGGCACAGAACCATAACATGAAATTCTAGCATTCACATCTTGAGTTCCTGTCCTTCTTTATCTTCCCAAATGATGGAATGACAGGCATGTACCACCTTGCTCAGCTTTAAATAGTGTTGGAGATCTTGTGCCTGCTAGGCAACCATTCTATCAGTTTATCTATAGCTCTGCCTCTACAAATCTAGCATTTCACAGTGCTTGTCTGTACCACAGTAGGCCTCAGATTTGGTTCCCAAATCCCACCCACATCAGCTGGCTTTCAACCACCTATTAACTCCAGCTCTAGGGGATCCAACACTCTCTTTTGGCCTCCAAGGGCATTTGTACTCATGTGCACATAATTACAAATTAAGTAAATCTGAAAAAAGATTATTAACATTATGGAGTGCTTACGGCATTTGACAGCGAGCCAAATGCATCTTATGTCACCTGGTTTAATAGTCACAAGAACTTCATAACAAGTGAGGGGTACAGTTTATATTTGGGGAAACTGAGGCTGATTAACATGCCTCAACTTTTACAGATTTAAATAACTCGTCCCAGGCTCAAGCCCAGAGTTATGACTGCAAAACCAGCCCTGATATCCACTCTCTTATACTGTCCCTCTGTCTGCCTCAGCCAAGGTAGTCCTAGAGAACCCCAGCTTCTCCGCTTACAGATGAAATCAATGTGACACTCAACAAGGCCAGAAGATAAAAGTCCTTTGTGGACTGCACAGCACTGAGAGAGAGTTTCCAGCTGCCCGGGGGAGTGTGGTGAGAGGAACGAAGGGTTGAAATCAAATTTTATCCTCCGATGTGTTTGGCCTTGCCCTAATCAGTAGCCTATGTGCCCAGGGGACCAAGGCCTGGATGACAATGAGATCTTTGTGTCCTCTAGCCAATGGGAAGATCTGAGTGGAGAAAGATGCAGTAACAAGGCAATGGGCTGAGGCAGTCTCCGGTGTGCCTGGCCTTGTGAGCCTGGCAGCCTTGGCTGTGAGCCAGATACACAGAGGGGGCAGCCCTGAAGGCTGTGATACACGATCCTGCTCCCTGTATCTAGAGCAGGCGGAGCTGGCACCAGCTCGGTCTGAGCTAGGATACCAAGGCCCCAGGCTTTATCATCCGCGCTGGCCCATTGGCTTCATAAACCTCTATTTCTTAGCCATTCAAGGAGAACGGGACCAGGTTGATTAAGAATTAAGATTAAGAATTTTGAGATGGTGTGACATCATCATGTGTTCTTACAAGATGGAGGCAGGAAGAACAAAGCCAAATAAAGAAATGGAAGCACACGTAGAGGTGGGAGTGAGGCCCTTACAAGGCAGAGGAGAGCAGGTTGGGGACGTAGCAGGATGCTCAGGGCTTGCAGAAAGCCCTGGTTTCCATCCTTGACATTGCAAGAAATAGGTACCGGGAGCTGGAAGTCATATACCAAGGCAGTGGGCTAGAAGGACACAACTGTAGCAAGATGGAGGGAGCTGGAGGAAGCCCAGCTGGAGACCTCAAGGCCCTGATTTATCATTTGCTAGATGAAAAACAGGAAGGCCTTTCATTGATTTAAAAAACAAAACTAATTAGCAAAAAAACCTTCAGACTGAGAGAGGCATGAAGCCCCCTTTTCTTGAGCTGCTGTTAAGTGAAGGAAGCACATGATGCCAGATGTTGACCTGGATGGTGTAGAAAGGAAATAAATGATGCTAAGGGCATCCACCCTCCTGTGAGAGAGGTAAGCAGACCTTTAACTTTAATGGCCAAAGGGCCTCTCTAAGGAGGTGGCATTAAGATAGTTCTGAAGAATGAGAAAGGTTCAGGCTCAAGAAAATCAGCTGGAAAAGTGTCTGGCAGAGAAAAGAGTAAGGACCAAAGAGCTGGGGATATCATATCGGTGGCTTTGGAGTGCCTGATGAACTGAGAGCAAGCTTCTTTGGCTGGGCAGAGTGGGCTAGGGGGAGTGTGCTAAGTGAAAACATGCCAAGAAAGGCAGGGGTCCTGTGTGGAAGCTTATCCCTAGTCTCTTCTCTGCCTTCTCCAACTCCATGTTATCCAAATGCAACAGCTGCTTCAACGTCTATGCTTTCAGGAAGGCGCTGTGGGGGTCTGCATCGCTGAGGAAGTGGCTCTGTGTATGAGCTACATCATTTTAGCCACACCTAAAGCTCCTGCAACATCCATTCTGGTACCTCCTGAGTAAGCAGGCACAGTGTTCAAGAGCTGCTGCAAGGATGGGGCTGTTCATGTTCCCAAAAGAAGAACCAGCTGAAATGTAGACTCAGCTTTCTTGGGCCGCTTTTTGGTAAGGCGTTGTTGGGCAGGTCATTCGCCCTGCATGAGCCTGCACCCTTGTTATTAAAATGGTCTCTTAACAGTATCTAAGTCAGGTGGGGGTTGTAGCTTCATTAGTAGAGTGCTGGCTCAGCAAGCATCAATTCCTGAGTTCAAGCCCCAGCACCACATAAACTAGTCATGGTAGTGCATGCACGTAATCCTAGCACCTAGGAAGTAGAGGCAGGGAGATCAGAAGTTCAAGGTCATCCTCACTACACAGTGAGTGGTCAACCCGGGATACATGCAACCCTGTCCAAAAACAAGCAGCACCTAAATGGAAGCCTGCCGTGTCAACAATGGCTTCCCCACCAACCCTGGCTATTTTTCCTGATCTGACTATCAATATTATTTGCTCTCTGTGTCAGGGTCTGATGATGCAAGACTCCCAGCTAAGTCTTTTTTTTTTTTTTTTTTTTTTTTTTTTATAAAATGCTTTACAATTGGCATTTTATTCTTGCCATGCTAATCTTCTCTGTATCATGCCAATTTTAGTACATGTGCTGTGGAAACAAGTACCTTGGCTAAATTCTAATCCCTCATTAACCTATGGTTGGTGCCCCTAGAGTTAGAGGGGACTTTTTAGACCAAGACCACACTTCATCATCAAGAATGATACCACCAATGTCACCAGTGGCAACTTGTCTGGTTGGCACTGAGAAAATTCTGTGCTTGTTTTTGTCACACACACACACACACACACACACATTGCTCTGAGAGAGGACTCAGTCACATTTGCTAGCTGGGTATAAGGTCAGGACACTGGGCTTAGCTGTGCCTCTGCGGCTCTTGGGTAATGCCTTGGACTCTTTGGGCCTCAGCTGTGCTCTGAACAAGGCCAGGCCTGTTGGATTCCTGCGGCTGTTCCAGTCCTGTCTCTCATGTCTGTTTAGGCAGCAGCCCCAGAACAGATGAGGCAGGGGAGGCCAGGGCGTCTGGACATGGCCTACCACCACAAGGCAAGGAAGGAAGAAAGAAAAGACAGTTAGCTTTGGTTCTGGGGAGAAGGAGGAGGCCAGCCAGGGGAAGGAGGAGACAGAAGAGGAGGAGGGCCTCCGAGTGGAGGCGGAGGATGAGACAGACCCTGCCCATTGCTCCAAGTGGCTTCCTGCTGCTTGCCTCTAAACCCCTCCACATTCCTGCAGCCCTTCAGATCGCCAGAACTGTTCTGCCTGCCGCCTGCTGCCTGCCTGCCTGCCTGCGCCAAGGTATGCACCACCCTGTCAGCCCCTGCCCTTCTGTAGGCTTCATCAGCCCCTCTGCCCCATTCCCATGACCATCCTCAGGGGGGAGGTGAGCTGGGGCTTCCCTTCAGGGCACAGGCTGGAAGCCTGTTGCTCACTCACAGTGGAACTTGCTATTCTCCGTAGCTCCACAGAAAATATTCGTGATTTGCAGGGACCGCTTTCTCGCTGTGTGTTCTCTGGTGGCAGAGACTGCTGGTCTGTCCTCTGTCACTCTCGATGGCAGTTGCCTCCTTTTCTGGGAATCTGTTCCTCATTTGCCCATCACAACTGCCAACCCAGAGTCTGGCTTGCCGCCTGCTGGGTCTGGCTTTCTATTCCAGGAGGACATCCAGTTCTGGGTTAAAACACCGTTGGTCCAAATGAGACTTTGCAAGAAGGATAAACTGATCCGTGAACAGCCAAGGCGAGGCATTCCCTTTAATCAGTTCCTCTGAGAAGGCTCAGGTCCCTTGAGTCTCTGCCCATCCCCACCCCATCACCCTGTGGCGTCAGTCAGCCTGAAATGCCATTGTCTCTCCCAGCCTGGGATTGCCATTGTTCCCATCCTAATTCTGAGAGGAGATGGACACCACAGGAACTCACCAACAGTTGCTTTTTACTGTAACTGGACATCTGAAAAAAAAAATTGATACAATCCAGAGAGGACAAGGAGAGGAAGGTGTGATGGGGAGGGAGGAGACAGGGCGACTGAGCGCCAGGACCATTTTTCACCCCACTGCTGAACCCACTTAAGACTCTCTGACCAGCCTGTTGGATGGTCATCTGCTTCAAGCTGTCCCGTAAACTTCCTGCGTGTGACACCTAGGATGGCTGAGATAATTCTTACCCAAAGGGAACAGGCGTCAGTCATCTGCCTCAGGGACAGACAGCACACCTGCAGGACAGGAAGTGTATTTTCTAGGTTAAGTTTCTTGACCTATCCGAGGGCAGGTAGTGGAGTGAGACGCAGACCCTACATGGGATGCCAAGCTTTAGGCAGTTTGTGGGCGATCTCACATTGGCATCTCCCTTGGCTGTAGCCTCCCTGTCCTAAGTAAGAGGGATAGTCTTTAGGGTACCTGGAAATTCCGCTAAGAATTTCCAAGCAGGGTCCCTTAATGGAGCCTACAGAGTGGTCTTTGAATAAGCTTCGGGGCATCTCTGGAAGTTCCTGAAAGTCGTGTGCTTAGGGTTGTGTGTGTGCGTGCGTGTGTGTGT
Organism: Psammomys obesus; assembly: GCF_907164565.1. Lineage (NCBI taxonomy): Eukaryota > Metazoa > Chordata > Mammalia > Rodentia > Muridae > Psammomys > Psammomys obesus. The sequence continues at coordinate 3,679,672 of NW_026587032.1, read as the reverse complement.
GTGTGTGTGTGTGTGTGTGTGTGTGTAGAGAGAGAGGTGGGGGAGGGGAGGGTAGAGGATGAGTGTCCACTGCTTTTAGGTTTAAGATATTCCGGAACATCAGATACCAACCTCCCAGAGTGGTGTGACGCGGAGAAGAGAAACAAGTTTGCGTTTGCCAAGAACTAAACCAGAAAGAAGCGGTTGGGGGAAGAGAGAGTTAACTCAGCCGTCAGCTGCCACATCGACAGGGCCGCACAGAGGGAGGGGGCGGGAGGAGGGGGCGGCTCTGAGAAGGAGGTCGGTTTTTGAAACTTTCTCCAAGCCCCACCCACCAAGAGGCTCTTCTCCCTGGTGACTCACTTCCAGAGGAATGCGAGTTGCCACGGTAACCTTTTTTTTTTTTTTTCCCCTAGGGTCTCTCCCTACTGGCTAGGAGGGGACTCTGGGAATGCTCAGGGCCCGTCAGGTTTCCGTCCCCCACGCCACCAGCACCACACCCTACCCCACCCCAGCCCCAAATACAAGGACGACAGCAAATTCCTGTTCCTGTCCTCGCCTCCCACATCCCAGGGGCGCAGGACTGTGAGAAGCCTCTAGAACTTTATAGGACAGAGGGCTTGGATCCGTGAGCAGAAGGTGTTTGACCTTGAACTAATCTGTCTTCTTCCTGAGCTCTGGTTTCCTCCCTATTTCGGGGCATAACACCAGTCCCTTGGAGAAGGAGCGGTGTGAAAAGGGACTGTTGAATGCATTAGGAAGCGCGCTGCAACCTCACTCCCTTCTAACCGGATTGAGTTTTAGCACAGACAGGATCATTCAAAGTACTTTTTCTTCTGGCAGCTCCAACACTTGGGGTCCAGAGAACATCTCCTTAGCAAAAGCGCTGACAGGAATATTAAAAAAAAAAAAATAATAATAATAATACATTGTTTAAAATCATTTCAATTTGAGCATCTTCTTGTCAATTTTCTACGAGCAATGCACCCTCCACTGGTGATCAGGGCTGGAACCAGGACTCAACCTGTGGACCCCAGTTTTTTGTTGTTGTTGTTGTTTGTTTTGTTTTCTTTAGCCCCCAGCTAAGGAGCCAATTGTGGTGAGGCCTGCCGGTAATCCCAAGGCTGGGGGTGGGGGGTGGGGGATGGGGGCGGAGACAAACCAATCCCTAGAGCTCACTGGCCAGTTTGTCCAGCTGACTCATCAGCTTCAGGTTTAGTGAGAGACCCTGCCTCAAATAATAATAATAATAATAATAATAATAATAATAATAATAATAATAATAATAATAATGTAGATGGGCATGGTAGCACATGCCCGTAATCTCAGCACTCAGGAAGTAGAGACAGGCTGATCTCTGTGAAGTAGAGGCCAGCCTGGTCTACATAAGTGAGTTCCAGGCTAGCTAGGGTTTCAGGAGATCCTGTCTCAAAAGATAAAAAAAAGGGGGGGGGGGAACAACTGAGGAAGACACTGACTTCTGGGTCACACATACACCCCATATATCACAACATATATCACACAAAGAAATGGGGGGAGGGAAGGAAGGAAGGAAAGGTATTGGTCAAAAGCATGGGTTATAACTCAATGGTGACATTAAGAAAGATGCTACCTATCTTAGCCTCAGTTTCCCAATCTGTCAGGTGGTGAGGACCTGAGCTAGATGTCCCCTGACCCTAGTGCCAGGCACTGATTTCCTTGGAAGGAGCAGTGCCCTGTATGTTTAACAGAGTCTCGGTTCTTGTCCTCTGACAGGAAGCAGGGAGGAAGGCTTGGGAGGCAATGGCTTTGGGAGGAACCTCCTCCAGCTGTAGGCTCTGCAGCCCAATGCACAGCTGGGCTTACTATTCCCAGCTGCTGCTTTCCATATGGAAAATAAACTTTAAACAGCAGAGGATATGAGGCAAAGCATGTTTGTCTATTGAGGACTTTTGGGCTGGCAGATGGGTCTGGGGAGATAAACAGGCAAACATGAACTGACAGGGCACCGGGCTCAAGTAAGTAGATAACTGATTTTACCACCAGCATGGCTAAAAATAAGTGTAGGACAGAGCCGCATTCTTCTCCCTGAGTGATTTCCTCACTTATACATACACATGCACGCACACACACCACACAGAGGGAAAGAGATTCTTTAAGTACATATTTTAAAAAATATTAAAAAAAAAAAAATTGAGCCAGGCGTGGTGGCACATGCCTGTAATCCCAGAACTTGGGAAGTCAGAGGCAGGTGGATCTCTGTGAGTTTGAGGCCAGCCTGGTCTACAGAGCGAGTTCTAGGACAGCCAGGGCTACACAGAGAAACCCTGTCTCATAACCCCCCCCCCAAAAAAGTCGTTTTTACTTGTGTGAATATATGTATGTCTTTTCTCTCTCTCTCTGTGTGTGTGTGTGTGTGTGTGTAAGCACAGTGCATTTGGACGCCTTCAGAGGCCAGGAGGGGCCATCTAAATCCCCAGATCTAGAGTTACAGGTGGCTATGAGCTGCCAGATGTGGGTGCTGGGAACTGAACACGGTCTCTGATAGGGCAGTAAGCACTCTTTAATGGCTGGGTCATTCCTCCAGCCATCATGCCCTTCCTCCAGATGCACCTTGTGAGTGTTTAAACCCTGATCATCACCTACTGACAGATGCCAAGTCAGGCCTAATGCCATCTGTACAGACACACCATCCCGATGCGAACACACATACCATCAAATAGACCATTGGGTGCGAAGAAGACAACTCTCTCTCTTTCCTTCTCTCTCTCTCATATACATACAAGCACACCTCTCTCCCACCTACACAGGCCCATGAGTGCCCCCCCCCCCCAAATACTCTTTATTTCCAAGATACAAAAGTTGAAACTCCGAAAGGGAAAGAAACTCGCTGGAGATTATACAGCTGTCTGCTGCCTGCGCCCAGGCTCCAGATCTTTGGAACCTTATCAGGTTCCGGTCAGTTTGGAGCTGACCTTGCTCTAAATCATTCATACTACATCATTAGCAACACTTCCTCCCTCCCTTTGCTGGTCTACCATAGCCTGAGTGACTTGGTCATTAACAAAGGCCCAACAAACGTGGCTTGTAAAGTGGCTTCTCAGTTGGTTTCCACTGGCCCCTTCTTAGCCTCCAACTTAGAAGAGGAGGCTGGCACCAGCTTCCAGCCATCCATGTGGATTGGGTAAGCTACCTTTTTCCTATACTGTCGTGTGGATTCCTGCTCCCTCCAAGCCTCGCTTGTGACTTCTGGGACAGCTGGGTTGCACAGGGTCAGGGCCAAGGCCAGCAAATGATGACTTTAACAGAAGCCTTTAGAGAAACAGCTTCCACCTTGCCCAGTGGTGTGCTAGGCAGCAAGTCAGCTCTGCTTTTACCTGCCTAGTCATAGATATCTATCAGGGAAGCCATGAGCAGAGATAGTGGCTTGGTCCTTGCAGGAACCTGATTAAAAAAGTCCCTAGTTAAGGGACCTCTCTGGATTACCCTGTCCTACTTGTGGCATTAAGATCTCAGATTTCAATGGAAAAATATCCAATCACAGGAAAAGTTTAGATATTTCTAAATGTTTGACTCAGAAACCACCTCACCAGAGGAACTTGAGTGAGTTATTTTCTCTTTCTAAGCTGTGAGTTCTTTGTCTAAAGAAGAGGCACAGTAAAGAACTATTACATGGCCTACAGTGGTAAGCCAATAGTAGTGGCCGTCAGAATGACATTCAAAATTCTAATGCTACTCCAGACTTCGAGGGGAAAGGATTGTACGATTGATTAGTAATGTCTGCCACATACACAGGAGGGGTGTGGAGAGGTTGGTGTGCTATGTAGCTGCTGCCTTTGGAATCCCTTAGTTCTTTCCAGATGTTACATCTTAGATACTTTGATGCTTCTTATCGCCTCCATTTGTGGTCACCCCTGCGGCAGTAGGGATGGCTGTACATTGAGTCCCTTTCTTCTGCCTTTATTTGTTCTGGAGAGGGTTGGAACTCAGCCTGGGCTGCCAGTCACATGGTCTAGAGGGCGCAGAGGCAGCAGGAACTCCTCCAGCCTGGTCTAGACAAAGTGAAACGTGGCACTTTAGGAGGCTCTGGAATTTCAGCGAGGGCTGTGTCCAGCCACAAACCCTGGAGCCGCCTCTGAGCTGCCCAGAACCAATTCTAGGTTTTAGCCTATGTGACCCTCTAACCACTTCCCATGGCTGGATCCCTTCCAACAAGAAACAGAAATAAAAGCAAGGACTCTGGAGCAAATGGGGAGAGGAGGCACCCCAGATCTGCTGTGTGAATTCAGGAGTTCAGAACAGACAGGGACCTTAGGGGCTGTTCTAGGGGAAACCTAGAGGCATTTCCAGGTGGTTTGGGGTGTTGTAGTATGCCGTGCTCTCAGGCCCCAATTGTACTCTGTTTCTGTCTGTCTGTCTGTCTCTGTGTGTGTATGTGCATGCACTTGGGTGTATGTGCTTGTGGAAACCAAAGGTCAGCCTCAGCCGTTGCTCCTCACACTTTATCCACTTTGTTTTTGAGACAGGGTCTTTCACCGGCCTGTGTCTTGCTGATTCTGCTCGACTGGCCATAGCAAGCACTTTATTAACTGAGCTCTCCCTTTAACCCCTGTTTTGTTGAGGTTCTTTGTTTTTAATTTTATGCATAGTCATTGTCCAACATGTGCAAAGTCCCTGGACCTCAGAGCAGGCGTTCTCAACAAGTTGTTCACACTGGCAGCATTTCAAGGTTCAGTAATCCCCTGTGCTCTGGCCTGGTGGTGCCTAGAGCTCAAGGAAACAGAGGCTGAAAGATCACAAGTTTGAGGCCAGCTTTGGCTACTTAGTGTGACCTTGTCTTAAAAAAACTAAACAAGCCCCTACCTTCCCCAACCCAAAACCAACAAAAGAGCTGGGATTCAGAGCTGTAATCCCATCTTCTGGGAAGTGGAGGCAGGAAGATCTGACATTTGAGGCCATCTTTGGCTACAGATCAAGTTCAAAGCCAGCCTAGCTCCTTGAGACCCATAGGAAGTTCTCTGAGATTGCATTTCTTCACATGCTTTTCATCCAAGTTAGGCTATCCCGAGAGTCTGTGGTTCTGAGCCACACTGTTCTAAAAGCCCACAGTTCTGAGGTGGTCCCTGTGGTTTGATGCTCAGTGGCACTTCCATGTCCACGGGGAGCTCCTAGGGGCCTCTTTAGGTGTGAAGGGAAGTAAGCTGGGGGCTGGCTGTACTTTTCCATCCAAAGAGCTAGCCGAGCGACCTCTGCTTCAGGTCCTGCTGGCAGCCCAGGCTGAGCTCTCAGCTCTCTCCAGAACAAATAAAGGCAGAAGAAAGGGATTCAATGTACGGTACAGGGAAAGGGAGACCCAGGGTGCCCACCAGGGGTGTCTGCATTTGGTGGCCACCAAGCCAAGGGTAATACACCTCCACTTCCTCCCCTGCCCAGGGCATTTTTCCTGCCTGCATCTCAGGCCAGTTTGGCCCAAGTAGGCACCATCCTAATGTCTGCCAAGGGAAGCAGCACACAGAGAGACCACGCTGATCCTTGTTACTCATGCCCTGGACCGCTGGCTAGAGTCATGGTTTTCCTTTCTAGGCCTCAGTCTTCTCATCTGTACTATGGGGCAGAAAGGCCTGCCTCAGGCCCTCTTTGGAAAGTGGCTTGTGCAAACACTGAAGGGCATTTGTATGTTCCCCAGCATGTCGGACTTAGGCTTGAGTGTGGAAGATCATGGCTGCCTTGTACTGACTACAGGGTCTTGGCCCTGTGCTCTGACGTGGCTGAGTTGACTGCTGTGCCTCCTACAAGCTTTGCAGGGTGGGCCCTAGCCTCTTTGGCCAGAGGTATGTTACAGAACCTCAGAGACATGTCTCATGGGCAAACAGGCATATGGCTCTTCATCCATAGTAGTTAAGGGACTCCCCTATCTGCTCACCCTAACAGCTAGAGGAAAAGGATTCTGGGATTGGTGAAGCAGCATTGGACAGAACTAAAATGTGGACAGTGACCATCTTCCCTAAGAGTTTGTATGTCTGCCTTTCTCCATACCCTCACCCAGCCTCTGGGCTTAAGACCATGAAGCACTCCGGGATTTAGGTCCTTAGACAGGGCAGTGTGAGGGTGTACGATGCTGGGCACAGGGCAGTCTCAGGGTCCCAAGATTCCCTTCTTCTACCCAGATGAGGCACTCAGACTCAGAAGTCATCTCTCTAGCTCTGTAACCTGGTCCTATCCTACCTCTCTAGTGATGGGACTTCTCTTTAGTTGAAGCCTGGACTGAGTGACGTTTGGGCTCTAGCTGCCAGCCTCACTTTGATGTTTTCATTTCAAACAGCCTCAGACAAGTCCCTCATTGATGCCCTCTCTCCCGTTCCATCTGCCCAAAGCCACACACAGAGGATGTCAAACTCGTGTTTTCCAAATGGAGAAGCAAGAAGGGAGACAAGTGAACAACTGTGAGAGGGGAAAGAATGTTCCAGAAACTGGCTAGAAAGGAAAGACTAGACTCTTCTGCCAGGAGGAGCTTTCCTGAAGCAATGCCAGGCTTCGAAATCCATTCATCTGATTTCTTTATAGCTTTACTTTATGCCCGAAATCAATTCATCTGATTTCTTTATAGCTTTACTTCATGCCCACACCATGAAGTAGCGGCTGAGGCTCTTTCCTGTTTAGCCTAGCACAGGACCGTTATGGTGTCTTTCTCCTCTGCCTGTTCTGCTACTCAGGGCTTGATTGAATAGTTCTCTGGTGCTTCAGACTGGGATCAGGGCCTTATGCATGCTAGCCAGATGCTATACTGCTGTGCCACACCCTCAGCTCAAAAAGGTTTGGGAATCTAGACTTATTTTTAATTCTTCCAAATACTGTTATTTGAGAGAAGAAGGTGAATACTGGAAGAGGAGAAATGCCAAGACCAGCTTTCCCTGTGTTTGCTTGCTTGCTTGCTTGCTTGCTTGCTTGCTTGCTTGCTTGCGACTGAAAGCTAAGCATATGCTCTGCTCTTCAGCTCCCCACACCGGAATGTAAGCGTTCCAATGGCCGTGTCCGTCATCTCAAAGTTTACCTCCTCTGACCCTCTATGTTGACAGATGGGGAACCAAGGCTTAGAGACAACAAAGAATTTAATCTGTACACGGTGATGGGGACAACACTGGGGTAGAGTGAGAATCCTGGGCATTGACTCAGAGCCCAGTAGCTTTGCCCATGCTGCCAGGGCATTTCGCAGCACCCAGCTTTGTCAGTTGAGAAAGTCATAGAAGAAGCTAGGGTTGGAGAGGCTGAAAGGGAAGTCTTGGGTAACCAATAAGGGTGGCATTGCCATTGTTCCCTTGGCTGAAAGCTCTGGAGGGGCAGAGGGAGCAGGCTTGCTCTGTGTGGCTGTAGAAAGAGACGGGATAGACCACAGGCTCGAGGGAGGCAGACTTAGGAAGAACTTTCTAGATTCATTTGGTAACAGAAGCCTGTCTGGTTAGCACCAGGAGCCAGATGTTCCCACCACAGGTCCCTGAGTCATCGTCGGAGGTCTGCTCCAAAGATTCTTTCCAGGCTTGCGTGTGAGAGTTCACAGTTCAGCATCTAGAAGCTGGGTCCGAGCAGTGATCAGGGGAACGTTCTAGATCTTAGCTGCCGTCCCTTCTGAAACACTGGGACAAATCTGGATGGAACACATCTGTACCATATGTCCTTGAAGAATCTAAAGAAATGCTGTCTCTCTGGGCAAAGTGAAGAAAAATGTAATCCCTCTAGTTTCCTTCAGGCATCCCATACTCTTGGGCTTTGTCTTAAGTGTGTCTCATTGTCTGTGATTCCTGTTGACTTCTCCCATTGTAGAGGAGAGACTGTGGAGGGGAAGAGGAAATGGAGGAGGAAGAGGAGAAGGAGGAAGGGGAGGGAGAGGAAAAGTGGGGGGTGAGAACAGGGGGAGTGGAGGGAGCTAAAGCTTGTGGAAGAGGGGACAAAAGTCTTAGAAGAAGAGGCATTGAAGGCCCAAACTTGGCTTTTGAGCCTGTCGTTTTTGTCTAATTACTTTCAAAAACCGAAATAAATGTACTAGAGCAAAGACTTCATCTCATGACCATAAATAGAAAACTCTACCTTTCTTCTCAATAGAAGGAAACTGAAGGGTGGGGGCGGGACACCATGAAGTAGGAAAAAAAACAATTCTATTGCTCGCAGCTGCAGAGTTTCCTTTGGAGGCTCCAGGCCAGGTCTGCTTTTTGCATTAAGTAGGACAATGGGTGTTGAAGGTGCAAAGGGCCAGACTTAAATGAGGCTTCCTTTTCACTGCAGAGTTTGGTTAACATTCCAAACTCAGGAACTCAGGGGGAAATCTCTCTTGCTGACTCATGTTCTCTCCTCCCCACAGGGTTCCCAGCACCATGAGGGCCTGGATCTTCTTTCTCCTTTGTCTGGCCGGGAGGGCCTTAGCAGTGCCTGTAAGTACCCAGGGATGCTGAGTTATAACTCATCCCACTCTCTCCAGCTTCGGAACCTGCTCTGAGTGTTCAAGGCTACAGCAGGGATATGGCAGGGTACTAAATTAGCATTTACGAACAAAGCCCTGGGTTCAGTCCCCAGCATTGCATAAACCCAGCCTTAGGAAACACACCTATAATTCCAGCATTTGGAAGGTAGAGGCAGGAAGATCCGGAGTTCAAGGTCAGCTTCAGCTACATAGTGAGTTTGAGGGTAGCCCCATGAGATCCTGTTCTTAAAAAATAAAAATAAGGGCTAAAGAGATGGTGCAGTGGTTAAGGGCACTTGCAGAGGACCCAAGTTAGATCCCCAGAACCAATATGGTGGCTTATACCCAGGGAATCAGCTGCCCTATCCTGACCATTTGTGGATGCCAGGCATGCATATAGTGTACAGGCATACATGCAGGCACAACACACATACAGATAAAATAAATAAATCTAAAAAAAAAAAAAAAAAGTAAAAATTAAGTCTTTTTTTTAAGCCAACAAGGTTAAAAGTATCAGTGGGAAGGAACCATTGGGTGAGGGGAAAAAAAAAAAAAAAAAAGCTCTCTAACCCACAGGTCAGAGCTTGCACTCTAGTTTTGGCTCCCGTTAGCAGGACCTGGCCTCTTCCCTGAGGGAGTCAGTGAGCAGCAGGGTTTATGGCCTGAAGGTGGGATGGAGCTGGGAAAGGACAAGAACAGAGAAAGGAACAGGCTGGTTTCTGAGCCCACGAAGCTATTTAGTTATAAGTAACTGATTCCCGCTGCATTGTGGGGGTAGAGAAGATGCAGACAGAGATCATGATGTTGGAGGTTGTTGGAGGCCTGGGATAGGGCATCCCCTGTTGGATCCTGTGGTAAGATTGGAACTGGACAGGCTTGCTGGGAGAGGGAGAGGTTGGAATGAACCAGAAATGACCATTACTCCACCCTCAGGGAATGTGCTGGATGAAAAGCAAGATGAAAGAAAAAGAAACTTAGTCAAAGAGAGCCAGTCTAGTCAAATGAGGTCCTAGGCCCATCCCCCTCCTCCCTCATGATATACTCCTGGTTTGTCTCCCTATACTCTGACCTGTGCCACAGCCTCCTGATGGTTGGCGTTACGTGTGCCACCACTCCCAGCCAGGAACAGCTCCTTTCAAACTGGCATTCCCTGTTCTGTTCACTAGGAGGTAGATGGCAGCTCCGGGCAAACACATCAGGCAGGCAGATTTTGACTGAAGGTTTGGTGAAGTTACCCTTAATTTTGGAAGGGGTTTGTATCCAGTCAGGGGCCTCAAAGTTTTGTGCCCACCCCACCTACACTTCCCGGAGGCTGAGATGCCAGGAGGGAATTTCCTAACAGCTATAGAATGAAGTCACGTGGCGGGGGGAGGGGGGAAAGTTCACTCTCTGTTAGAAGTCACGGAGGATGCCCGTTCTCTCTGGGTCTCAGTTTCCCCATCTGAGAGTGAGAGGGCATTCATCTGCCTCTGTTGTTTTCAGGCTGTATTGGGGCTTGGCCAGCAGAAAGGCTCCTTTCAGTAAAATAATGGATGGGGTCGTTGGTTTGGTGGAAAGTATACAAAAACCCAGTGTGATGGCTCAGGCCCCTGATGTCAACTCTTGAAGGCTAAAACAATTGACGAGTTCAAGGTCAGCCTGGACGCTGTAGCAAGATCCTGCCCAAACTGTGTGTGTGCTCACTCTCCCCCCCGATACACACATAAAACTCATACGAATAAAATAATTGTGATAACAAAAAGTTTTTAAAGAAAGGAGGGAGAATGGAGTTGCACTGTATGGTCCATCTTGAGACCTTGTGTTCCCGGCCACAGACACTTCAGAGAGAAGTGGCCTTGGCTTTGACCAACGCTCTGAACCCTGTTCTCTTTCCCAGCAGCCGACTGAAGCCGCTGAGGAGATAGTGGCGGAGGAAACCGTGGTGGAGGAGACAGGGGTATGTTTGTGGTGTGACAGTGGTGGTGGCTCAACCCTCGGCGCCTTTCTGCCTGGTTCCTTCCTTGGGCCATCCAGACAAGTTCAGCGAGGCTCCTCGCTGAAACAGGACATTCACTCTCTCCTTGTGTGAGCACAGGGCACAGATATTCAATTGAGTATCCCCAGACGTCCTTGACTGTTCCCCAAACCCTCACTTGAGCCCTGAGGTTGGGAGGATTCAGAAGTGTTTGGGTTTCGGATTTCTTCCATTATCACCCACAGCGTCCCTTGACATGTGACAAAGGGACCCTGGTAGGGGTAGATGACTTGGTATGCCTTCTTGTCTTAACACCTTGGAGGCCTCTGATTCATCTTAATGGAACGTTGGGTCTCTAGACATATTTAATGTAGAATAATACATTGTACAAACTAATAATAAATACCGTAATCCACCAAAATCACCACCCTTGCATTTGTGCTGTGATCTGGGCCTAGGCTACCTTCTTCCCATATGTCCCTCACACTCACTTCTGGGGTTCTGAAGCTTCAGGCAGGCCCCTTCTCCTCAGTGACTCTCTCCCAGGTCTGGGGTCGGTGAGAACCCCTGAACTCATTTTTTTTTTCTCTTCCATGTCAGCTACCTGTGGGTGCCAACCCAGTCCAGGTGGAAATGGGAGAGTTTGAGGATGGTGCCGAGGAAACTGTTGAGGACGTGGTGGCTGACAGTAAGTCTCTTCCCTGTCACTTGGCACACCCGGATGGCCCTTGGCTGCGTAGTTGGAGGCTGAGGACAGCTCACAGGAAGTTTCTGGCTAAGAGGATGGATTGTGGGGCTCCGGCAGCTGTGGAGGGCCAGCTGGGAATCCTCAGGCCATGGGAGCCTGGGGTAGATCTATTTATAGTTAGGCCATCTCAGTCGTGAAGGGCAGAGGAAAACTCCACAGTTGGGTGTCACATTCCCACGGAGGTCATGGTGGTAACATCTGCTCTCCAAGATCTCCTCAACCAGCTCAAGCTCCTCCTGGGAGCCCAGCTGAGGAAACTGACCTGCTCTTTCGGTTTCCACTTGGCCCAAGGAAACAGAGCCTGTAGGAAAGGGATCCTGATGTAAGTTCTAATGCCTCAAGCAGAGAAGGGGTGGTGACCCAGGGTCCCAGGCTTCAGCCCACAGACTGGCACATCTGTGTCGAAGGGGTCAAGGACACTGATGTCAAACCCTGTTTGAATCCTTTGAGCCAGTGCTTCCATATCTTAACAAAGCAGTGGTGCAGATAGAAGCCCAGAGGAAATGGTTCAGTGGGTAAGATCACTTGCCACACAAGCATGAAGAGACCCGAGTTTGAATCCCCAGCACCCACTTAAGCTTTCTCAAGGGGAGAGTTAAGGGTATCTGGAAAGAGCTGGGCAGGGCTTGCTGGGGCAGGGGCTAGGCATGGGATTTTGAATCATATCCCTTTTTTCCTCCATGCCCAGACATTTTTTCCTGTCATAGCTGGGCCTATTGTCCAATGTGGGCCTGAGTTCTTCCTCCTTTTCCTTTTCAGACACCCGATTCTATTCCATTAGACCTTACAGCTCATTGAATCCATGACAACAGCTCAATCTTCCAAGTCATTCTATAAAGTGCTTTGAATCCAGAGATGCTGCGCTCTGGTTGCTCAGCAGAGAGCTGAGAATTTAGATGTTGTTTCAGTCACGGCGGGGGACGTGTCAATATGCACCCCAGATTTCTGAGTTACAGACTGAGATTCCATTCTGAAAATGGCCTAGTCCTGACTTAGAACTGTTCACCCCCAGACTGAACCAACTGCTCCCCCAAACTCTATGGCTGAGCACAGAGGATTGGGGGTTGGGAGTGGAGTACGGCCAAAAGCTCTGAGCCTCAACACCCCGTCTGTGCGGTATGGGAGCAAGTGCCAGCCTGGTGAGCTGACACTGTGTTCTGTTCTCCAGATCCCTGCCAGAACCACCACTGCAAACACGGCAAGGTGTGTGAGCTGGATGAGAGCAACACCCCGATGTGTGTGTGCCAGGACCCCACCAGCTGCCCTGCTCCCATCGGCGAGTTTGAGAAGGTAGGAGTGGGCACCTGGGCCCTGCAAAGCCCAGTGTCTGCTAAGAAATCTGGGCATGGGGGACCTGGCAAGGCAGCTCCACTCTCAGGAGGCCCCTCCCTAGGACCAGTCGCAACAGGAAAGTGGAGCTGAGTCATCAGGGAGATACTGGTGCCACCCTTCTACCCACTGCTGGGAAGTTAGAAGAATTTACTCGTACCACCAGGCTCCACGCTCTGTGCTGAACATGATCGCCAAGAGCTGCATAATCTCAGATGGAATGCACTCTTGCACATAATTATAATTTTTTTTTTTTTTACATTTTATTTATTTTGTGTGTGTGAGTGTGTGTGGCATGTATGCATGTTGGAGGTCAGAGGACTTGCTGGGTCATTCTCCCCTTCTACCATGTGGGGCCAGGATTTCAGCTCAGGCTGTCAGGCTTGGTGACAGGCACCTTTTACCTGCTAAGCCATCTCACCAGCCCTGTAATACCTCTGTGGTTGGGAAAGCATTGTGGCCCCGCTTGAAGGTTGACTCCAACCTCATCTCCATCACTTGATGCCTATGGGATCTTAGTTAAGGTGTTGAGCATCTCCGAGTCTCAGACCCCTCTTGATTGAAGAGGGACAGAGAATTCTGAACTCCTAGAGCTGCTGTGGCGTTTGTTAGAGGATGCCGGGAATGTGACAAAAAACCAGTATTGTTATTTCTCAAACCCATTCTTACTCCAATATGCACGTATCTACCATGCACTCATCTGCTCAACTGTACATATATCTGTTACATATACATCCAGCCATCCAGATGGGCACCAATCCTTATGCATTAATCCACCCACAGAACCATGAATCCACCCACTAACTCAGCTACTCATTAACTCACCTACCCAGCAACTCATTCATCCATTTATCCACCCACCTGCCCATCCATCCACCTATTTGCCTATCTACCCACCCACTAATCCATCTACTCATTCATTCATCTATTCATCCATCCACCCTCCCACACACTTCACTACTCATCCACTCACTCTACTCATCCATTCCAAATTCATCCATCCATCCATCCACCCACCCACCTATCCACCCACTAATCCATCTACCCACTCATCCATCCATCCATCCACCCACCCGTCCACCCACTAATCCATCTACCCACTCATCCATCCATCCATCCATCTATAATCTATCCACTC